>NC_139353.1:21558504-21639504 GCF_055883805.1 Amblyomma maculatum | reverse complement strand
TGAGATTTGCACAGCTTTTTATTGGCCATCAAATAGAGCTGTCACTGGACGAGCTGCTACCTTAAATCACTGTTTTAGTGCGCACACAAAGGTTTATCAAAGTGAACGAGTCTGCAATTAAACAAAAAAAAATATTTTACCTGAGACGCGTCTCGCCACTTTGAAGTGGCCGAACTGTCGCGTGAAAACTTTTTCATCCTTTTTATGACCGGTAATTTACGAAGACTTTAGCTTGATGAAAATAAAGTAGCTAGCTACTTTTCGAGACTATCTACAACTTTTGCGTTGGCATGTTCTCCCTAAAGTCAGTAAATAAAAGTCAGGCAATCAGTATTTAGAATGAAATAACTTTAGTGAACGGAACAAAACCTGCAGACTGCTGACGGGTCAGACAACTATAAACTCATCGTAGTTTTACTACGATGAGACACACCGTCTTTTTTATGATCATTGATTTAGTTTAGCTATGATATATATCACGGATTAGCTGTGTAGTCTTCAAGTTTAATATTGACGTTTAGGCCGAAGTACGGCTGGAACGTTTATCACAATTGCGTAACATAGCCAAGAATCAACTTTCCAATACGTATTCCCAGTTGAAGACTCGTGTGCTGTTATGTCAAGCCGAAAGGGCAAATGTCACTTCCCAACTTATTATCGCAGGGCTTTGTTTCGGCTTCTACGAGCATAGGAAGCTTATTGACTAATGACAGATTTAGCTAACGATAGTATTCGAGCGCGCTGTGCTTGTCGCAAACAGTAGCAAAGCCACGAAATTATAGTTATATGAACCAGCTAACTATTGCTTTGGCAAATCATGCCGAAATGCGATGGTCGCGTCAGTGCGACTGAGTCACGTGGTCCAAGTCTGCACAAACTGGAAATAGGGGGGGGACAGCAGTAAAAATATCATCGTCAGCCCTCCACTCACTCCATGATTACCCGTTTGGGTAAAAATGTTCTAATTGTAACCAAAAAAAAAAAAAAAAACGTATTTGGTGCACCTGTCGGGACGTTGTCGATACGTTGAGCTTGCATTATACTCACATGATCGACCTTACATTCGCCCTATTTCAATGGCGGCAATCGAATGTATTTTCAAAAGTTAACGCAGCTATAAGTATATTCAGATTAATGCTGTTTTTACATCGCCTAACAGAACAAGCAACCAAAGCTAAGCAAAAAGGAGCGGAAATAAGTTTTTTTTTTAATATTTCACAATGAGACTTACTTTGTTCGTTGGTCGCGAAACACCACATTGCGTAGGCGACGCCTGCAATAGTGACGGTCCAGTGGATTGCTTTTTCTAGGTCCCATCTCCACCTTCGAGAAACGCGTTCATTGTTACGCTTGCATCAGTTCGATACGCAGGCGAGTTTCGTATCGGTCTCGCCATCTTGGGCACCCCGCTAAGAAATAATTCACAATTCACTAAAACATACTTCATACTTTTAAATCAGAGCAAGGCATTAGCAGCTTATCGGTATCGCTCAAGAGGACAGTATACAACAGTTGCATCTTACCTGTACTCACCTATGGGGCTGAAACGTGGAGGCTAACCAAGAGGGTTCTACTTATGTTGAGGACAGCGCAGAGGGCTATGGAACGAAAAATGGTAGGGGTAACATTAAGAGATAGAAAGCGTGCAGAGTGGGTCAGAGAAATAACTCAAGTTACCGACATTCTAGTGGAAATCAAGAAGAAGAAATGGGCATGCATGGGCAGGACATGTATTGCGAAGAGAGGATAATCGATGGTCGCTTAGGGTAAGAAACAGGATTCCAAGGGAAGGAAAGCGTAGCAGGGGGCGGCAGAAAGTTAGGTGGGCGGATGAGGTTAAGAAGTTCGCAGGGGTCAAGTGGATGCAGCTAGCACAGGACAGGGCTAATTAGAGAATTATGGGAGAGGCCTTCGCCCTGCAGTGGGTATAGTCAGGCTGATGATGATGATGATGATGATGATGATGAAGAAGGCATTAGTTGTCCCCTTAGGTGCCACTGTGCGTTTCTTGAGTTCGTAATTTTTCTCGAACTGCTTTTAGGGCAAAATCTTTACTGGCCCAGCAGAAGCGAGCAAAATCACCCAAGCAGCACAATAATCACGGCCCAATATTGGTTCTTTGTTGGTCATGCATTGTTCAGGAGGTGGGCCAATATTGTCAGCGCAGTACCAAGATTGGACCAATGTTTGTGTTGCCTGGGAGCCTTGCACATGCACACGCACTCGCGGCACGCCGAGCCGGTGGCGCTCGCTCCTTCTGCTGCATAGAGCTTTATACTCTTACCTAAAGGGAAAGTTGTGCCGCCATCTATGGTAGTTTGTACAAAGCTTCCTGACGACTAGTTCAGCCACCATGGGCGACCAAAGCATCATGGCGCGAAGAGTTACCGAGTGCAGAACTACAACATTTGGCCAAAAATAACTAAAAAATAAACGTTGTTCTACAGCAAATAATGTCCCAAAATTTCATATTATCACTATAAATTGCAACAAACGAGCGTAACAGCATGCAAGTGTAAAACTTGTCCAAAATAAGCGATAACTTTCTCTCCCTATTGGCTAAGTATTGACCAGCACTGAAACCAATATTTCGCATCCAATTGGCACACATCAAAAAGAAAAAAATGTTTTGAAAATATGTATGGTTGCTCAACCACTTTAGGAAGTTCTTTAGCGGCATTTTGGAAAACAAGAATCTTTTATTGGCGTCGTCTGCTTTTGCGCGTTACTACTGTAGCTTTTGTACTCTACGTTCGCGCCTCGAGATGATGATGGGGATGCTGCTGCTAAAGAGGAGATGTCTTAGTAATGCCACTCTGTGTTCCCGAAAAAAAAATGTCACTATCCAATATCAAGTAGCATACCGGCCCATGATTCTTGGCGTGCCCATGGTGGCTGAAATTCAGCGCCCCCAGCTTTCCCTCTAGGTGAGAGTAAGAAACTTAAGTTTTGCTGCTTCCTTCTTCTACTTCCCGCACCTGCTGTTGCTTGTTCTTCTTCACACACCTGACAAACTTCATTAGTAGAGCTACACATCTCCGCAAATATGCAACATTGCCTCACACAATGCCACACAGCCTTCCAGTCCCCTACTATATCCTTTCCATCCACCCCCACTTCTCTCCACCTGGCTGGCTTCATAGGATCTCGCCCTCCAAATTTCACTCGACACCTTTGCTTCGTCTTGACCAGTCTGTGGTAACCGGTAACAGACATAGAGTAGTCTCGCGCAAGAACCAGTGCTTCGGCTGCGTTTCCTTGAAGTTGGCAGACAGACATTGATGAGTCAACCCAGAGAAAACCATGTCTGACCATGCTTAAATCGAGCTTCCACACACTCTGCACTGCCGGACGATTGTCTTAGTATTTTATAGACTCTGCCACTTTATAGTGATAATATGTTTGATTACTTATTGTTTCTGAACTTTTACCATTCATTGTTAACCATGTTTTCTTTTGTATAATATGAAATCTATTTCTTGACATACATTTGTTAATATCAATTTCATTAAGGAACAATACCACTGGTACGCTGCCAAGTGTAAGGGGGGCCTGCGGCTTTGTCAAGCTGTCACCGATGACAGCGTTTACTGCAGGTCCCCGGTGGCGTATTGCCAAACCATATCCCGTAGGAGCACTCGAGCAGACGACGCTCTGGCGCGTGATTTTGTCGCGTGATCTCGTGGCGCGTGATTTGTCACCAGGTGGCACATGAGTAGCGGAAATATTTTCAAAAGGCATAAGAGCGCATTTAAAGGCAGCCGCTTGTGTCGCTTCTGTGGCGCTTCTGAGTCTTTTAAGGACGTCTTGTCCAGTGCCTCCACGGTATGGCAAACGGTACAATGGTTGGGGAAGCATGATGTCAGTGAGGTCTCTATAGAGTTTCTTCTTGGTGACATTGCACATATATTCATGAGAGAAACGCACATTTAACAACCTATAAGCAAGCATAACTTCACGCAGATATCCAGTCACGGCACCGCACATATTTTGACATGACGACACCACGAACCCTGGAAGGAGTCTGATGAGCTTGACTTGAATCACTGTCCGGAGAAATGGATTGTTTTGGTCGCGTAGATAAATAAAGCGCGATACAACCTGGCGCATAAATAAATGCACAAGCCCTAGTCCTCCCTTCTTGGCAGGAAGGAAAAGATTGGTTCGACTTGTTCTCTCCCATGTCGAAGAGTTAAAAGAATGCCGGTAATATCTTCAGTCAAAACTTTTTTCTTTAAATTGCACACTAACACGCTACCCGTTAAGACATGGCTTCATAGCAAAGGCATCTTCGTACCCTGGACTACCAATTGTTTTTTATGCAAGAAACCTGGAACAATAGAGCATGTTTTTCTTGACTGCTGGGACCCAATATTTCACTGGGATGTTTTACAGCGCACGTTTAAGAAACAGTTACCACTCGATCCATATGGAATAAGGTTCTTGCCGATAGAAACATCACAGGATATACCATATGATTTGATTATGCTTCTGGGCCTGCACTCAATATGGAAAACGAGGATGCAATTTGAACATGCTGATCTTGTCGTGCGTCCTGTTCGCGAGCATTTTGTTGAAAGTGTCGTTTCACTAATACCGAGCACTCCCTGATCCACCAGAATGGATTACCTTGCTTGATGTTTTGGTGTTGCTGAGAGAATTTTAATCCGTGTTTGCCGAAGCCTGGCTTACGCGTTTTATGCACTGTATTTCTGATTTCACTTTCAAATGTCAAAGTCGGCAATAAAGAAAAAAAAAATTCTGTGGCGCTTCTATGGCGCCTTGTGTTAATACTTCATACTGTTTATCTCTGCAGAGAAAGCGTCTGTTCGATTCCCATGAGGGCAATTTTTAAACAATTCACAACATCAAAAATATTACTAACAACTTTTCTGTTTTTTAGGCTGCATTATGTGATTAATTTGGTTCTTAATAGCCTAAACGCCAGCCGTGAACAGAGCAACGAGGTGACGGTATGACAACAGTTAACACTATTAAATTCACTTCACCATTATCATTTTCTGCCTTCAGTGAGTGTGTGTTACCTTTAGGTTGCGTTCAGAGTGAGTGAATCTTACCTTTAGGTTGCGTTCAAGACACTTTTCAGTAATAATCACCGTTTTTACTCACTGAGAGCGCCGTCTACTCCAGTGCTCCTACGGGATATGGTTTGCCAGTACGCTCCCCGGCGTCATATATGTATGTGACGCAAATAAATGCATTATTATTATTATTATTATTATTATTATTATTATTATTATTATTATTATTATTATTATTATTATTATTATTATTATTATTAATATTATTATTATTATTATTATTATTATTATTATTATTATTATTATTATTATTATTATTATTATTATTATTATTATTATTATTATTATTATTATTATTATTATTAATAACAACTAGGTTCAGATCCACGTGAGTCGAACCTGGTTTAGCAATACAAAATAACGAAGCATAAAAAATCCTTCGGTTGTATTGTCGGACTCAGCAGCTAAGCCGTAGTCATATTTCCCCCATTCTACCACGAGGCATTAATTGGAAGCTACCTATTCCAGTCCTTTCTCTTCCTCTGTCGCCCTTCTAAACTTCTGGTGGTAGAAATATATTCTCCATCCCCGTAGCTTCGTTCAGCGCTACCAAAACTTCGATGAGTACAAAGGCAGCGTTCTGATGCGGAAGAAATTAGTGCCGATATAAAATGGCCATAAAAGCACGCGGAAGAACGTGTGCGCAAGGGTGCATTGTGAAATGTTAATTCAAATCGAACCTTAGCGAACGCTCCCGTCACGTAGGCCCTTTCCCGAGTTTAGGGTTCGCGACCAACGCGTAAGATAAAATCGCCTTGTCAACATGGCGGAGCGTTTCGATACATCTCACTTCGGAGTGATCTCGTCGTCCTCGCTGGATTTTTTTTCAGTACGTTCGTTAATCGTAAACTGTGCATCGAGTTTTCGTTTGACCTTATCTCACCGACAGCAGCATCTACAAGCAAAAAAATTATCATAATTTTTATTTAGAATCCTGATTCTGCTTCTCCTGGGCCTAAATAGAAAAGTCGGCTTGTTAAAAAAAAAAAAAAAAAACAGTTTCAGTGCGAAAAGCCACACCTCGACACTAGGCTGAATTTATCGCCAAGGCCTCCTTTGCATATGCTTAAACGAACGCATGTGGCGTGCAGCGTAACGTAACGCAGTATGCTATTCTAAACTTCCGAATGCTCTTCCAGAGTTTGGCAAGTACACAGCGTCTATTTATATTATTTTACAGCCATATCTGCATAACCGCGAGCCGGCGATTTGCAGATCACTCAATGCACTCTCATGGTTGGTTGAAGGGGTCCCCTAGCTTCCATTGTGTTGCAAGCTAGTTATTGGATGGAGAATATTCTATAGCATTATATTGCTAACTCATTTTTTCTCTTAACCTGCCCCTTCCTTCGCTCTATCTTCATCCCTAACCATCCCTCTTCCATCTTTGCGAATTACATGACTGCATAGGGTGAGATATTACAAAAATTAGATGGTTCTGGTGCCCTTTTACTTTTCATTAAAAATGTTCTTTATTTTTTTCCCACTATCACACACCATTACTCACTCGATTTAAGCCCACCTCCGTCTCCCCTGCCACAGCCAGGTGGAGCTTTTCCTTATTTTATATCAGGAAATCTCTCTTCGTTTTTTAATCCCTTTAAGCGCCCAGTGAAAGTCTTGTTTCGAAACTGTTTGCTGCTTTCTGTATGCGACCGGCGTTGTAAGTTTCACACATATTAAGTTCGGGCTATATCTTTTCATGTTATTGGAACTAACTCTACCTTCTTATGCTTTGGTCCACGCTGCCACTATCAAACAGACACGCTGGGAAAAAAATTAAGACCTCAAAAAACACAGAGTGAGCTTCCTACCTTCGGTTGCCATATTCTCTCTTTGCAGATATGTCGCGCTCTTTTGCCACTGCCACAGCCGTCAAACCGGTATCCATTTTGTACAACGTGAGCAGACTCTCTGAACTTCCGAGTGAGACGTGGAATACATGAAGGGCATGTGGCAGGCTTCAGAAGGATCGATCAGTTTCTGCCGTAGCGTCACCGAAATGATGAAATTAACGAGGGCTTCAGCAGATGTCTTATTTCTCTAAAAATGTGTAAGAAAAAAAATCTGTCTCCAGGCTACAAGAAATCGCGTTATCGTTCTAGTTAAAAGCCCAGTCAGGTAATAAACTATGCTGATGGATAGAGCATAGAATATGCGCTGAATAATATTAAGTTAGAAAAATGCAGAGTTCTCTGAAGACGCTAATTTATTACAAAAAAAGAAAAAAGAGAACAATCTTTAGCGTTTCCGTTTGCTGCGGTCATGTTTACTTTAGAATTATGGAAGGCTGTTGTAATAGAAATTATGCCTTTTCTGTCGTTCTGGTACCAGGAAACGAATAATTGAGCTTGTTTTCACATTCTTATTTGGAACAACAGCGCTATGAAAAGACAAAAATGTAGAAGACAGGACCGGAGCTACCAACTGAAGGTCTTATAGAAAGAAATAAAGTATGCTTCTTTTTTTCACAACCAGGAGCGCGTGTGCAATACCAAAATATATATTGTCAAGGGATGACAATGCCTAAGGCAAGCTCCTTGGTTCAACTGCGCTTGCGAATAAAAAAATTGGTATGTTAGGGCTGTAGAGCGCATTCAGTTAACCTAGAAAAATTTGCGCTGATATGAAGATGACCGTGCGGTATCTCCAGTAGATAATGGCGAGGAAGGTTGGAGCCCAGAGCCCGAGCGTGGGTCTGGCCATCGTGGAAGGTGGCATTATCGTTTGTGTACTCCTCCAAAAACCGCTGAATAAAATCACCTTACTGCATATGCAAATAAACTCTATTCACCAGGTAAAGAAAGAGGGAGTAACCTCGTCCTCAATGCTCTCGTTTAACTCAACGCACCCTTAACGTGATAGAGGCTGACAAGGGTTCGATACACATCTAACTACATCGCGAGAAATTGTTTCAGTCACGAAGACTGTGAAGGTAGACAGTGTACTGGAAGACTATAATTGCTACAATACTTCGCAAAATTATTTGTTGCCACATTTGCACGGAGTATCGTCGTTAAAAAATTCCTATCACTGTTTGACTAATGCGTCTTGCGCTAGTATTTTCTTCGTATGCTTTATTTGTGCGCACTGCCGTGGCGTTCAGACCGCAAAACGATAATTACAAAGGCTATTTATCAAGATGTGTTGCGCAGTTGTTGCTTGCGAGCGTTCATCGAACTCCTTGGATTAGGTTCCTAAGACTGGCTTATTGCATCTAAAGTCTTATGTTGTGATTGCTGAAAAGAATGCAGTCAATACTTCAGGGTTCGTGATTAAGCCGTGCACCACATTTCTTTTTTCATGCCGGTACATTGATTGCATTATAAAAGAATGTAGCAGCAGTAGTCGGGTGAAAAGCTAGGGTAATTACATGCAATTCTTCATAGAAGAACAGCGAATCGCAAAAAAAAAAGACGAACGAGGGCACACCAAGTTCCTTTATTTCTTACAGTGTAATAGCCGATGGGCGCAAAAACACTTAAATGACCAATCAATTTATTTAATCGAAATACGATGGCTTCCTTCAATATGTCATCGCAGTAGAACGACAATGAAGATATATCTTAACACTTTATTCATCGATTATATTTATTTGAAGCTACTGGCGTGCTTTTGAAGACGAAATCCCCCCTGCCATCAGCCGTCAATATGAGGGCTGTTTCGCTGCAAAACACGGCGCTGTTCTGCCTCATGTGGCGCTGCGCTGGGATGTTGTACACAACTGCATTCCAATTTAATCTGTTGTCCTTTTCTAACTCTGCGTCATTGGCTCAGGCTAAATGATACGCACCCGCTGCCGCTAGTTTGTACATATTCAACGAGGAGAAAACGAATGCTTCGGTGTCGCTTCAACAGTGATGGAGCATGATAAATACAAAAACAGGGTAAGATTGGGAATGAAATCATTCTATCATCCTCAGCGAGATTCCATTCGCGGCAAAAGGTGCAAAGGTGAGGAATATTTTTGTGTTCCGACGTACGCATGGAAGCACTGAGAGCCGAAAGTGTCCATGAATGCTGATGAGAATGAATTAAATATGAAGACTGGACGGTTTGAGCCGGCTTGAATCGTCAGGCTTTTCTTGACATAGCGATTGATTAAATATGTTTAAGAGGAAGCCTGTTTTCTCCTGGCTGAAGCTGACGCATCCCACTTCGCCGCGTCCATGGAGGTTTGACAGCCGCAATAGAGGAGAACCAGGATAGGTAAAAGAGGCAGTGGAAAACCTGTAAATAAAGAGAAACACACAAGAAAAGAAGAAATTGAGTGCGTTTCGAGAACTTTACTGATTGACAATTACCAGAATAAGTGCGGCAATATTGAAGCGACGGCGTTATAGTTTCCCGTTTAGAGGAACTCCAGCACCGGCTTTGCAGTAGCTGCCGGCGTTGCGAACGAGGTGTCGAAATCATTCCTCGGGCTGGTGTTAGCTTGCAGGTGACATGACGGGAAATGATTGGCAAGCTATTTGTATGACGTCACGAGACCTCACGAGATCGCCCAGTTGGCACGACAGCAAGGAAGTTATTCGTGTCTACGAAATTCTAAAAATAAATAAATCTGATGTAGCTATTAATAAGGGCTAGATACGAAACTGTAACTGCAACCAGGCACCCTTCTGTGACCTTCCTCACCTCATATGTCACTTCAGGAACAATGAGCAGAGGCAGGCGGCCCTGCGCGGAAGGGTCAAATGTCACATGGATCGTGTGCCATGGAGCGATGCGATTTGATGGACGCCGCTGTAGGCACACAGCCGGCACGCGACTTTCGAATTGAGCAAGGAATGGCTGAAGTCTGTTGAGCCATAACGCCACGCGTCGTCTTATATATGTATGGTTATTTCACAACCTCAATGGCTGTTGCTAATAGACAGCTGACAATCTCTAATTGCAACAATGTACCTGCCTGTTGCTATTAAAAGTTAACTATTACAATTCAGTTAACCATTTTGGTAGGCAACAGTTATCACTTTCTTCTGATTCGTTAACACCGGTAATATTTTGGCTAAAAACTCATGTTTTACCTTAAACCCTTTCTATTAAAAAATTATTGCCGGACTTTCCTGAAACGCCTGTATATTAAGCTTTCGAATTATATGATAACAATGACTCATGCATTGAACTTATTTTTTTTACCTAGTTCTGTCGACCACAATGCGCAAAATGTGATGCTAATTTAACACTGAACCCAGTCTGCGCATTTGCCCGCTTAGAAAGGCTCGGTAATTTGTACCACTTGATGGCGTTGTTTTCAGCGTGCTGTTTCATATATAGCTAGTTCAATGACTGAGTGGCATTTGTGTATTTATACACTGCATCAAGCGGCATTACTGTGGGGGAGGGTGTACATAAAAAGAAAACATAAATTAAGTAGTGGCAGCCATGCACGCAAACCATCCCTTTAAGAAAGCAATGACAAAGCAGAAAAAGACAAATCTCACAGTACCTAATACAAGAAGTATCTGAAGGCAATTTGTTCCGATCGCATAATATGTTGAAAAAAAAAAAAAGAAAGAGGACCTAAACACCTCAGTTGTTATTCTGCGAGCATGGATGGACAGACACCGCAGAAAAAAAAAAAAAAGATGCAGTAATGTCTGCGGGGCCGTCTCCACATACCTGTGGCCCTCCTGCAGATCACAAGGACAGTGTCGATTTCGGCCAGATGGAAGAGGCAGGCGCAGATTGTGAGCATAAAGTGAGGGGCGCCTAGTACGGCCGCGGCCACTCGCATCCGGTGAGCTGAAGCCAGGTAGAGACCCTGTCAAAGAATAGAACATACACAAGACCTGCATGCGAGCCTTGCCGTTGCACAGTCGGCTTCATATGTGACAGACATTGTGGCACACGAAGAGATGAGCTCCTGCTGCGCTCAGGTGTACACTAATCAGTAATTACTTCCTTATTACAAATATACTCCGCCATGGGGATCCCCCAACAAGCATTGGACAAAAGTATATACCTCAAATTTCTTGATGGGTTGCCACTTCCTGATTTCGACGAGCAGCACTTCCTGGGCGATGCCGAGTACGCTCAGCGAGCACCAGATGGCGTCTGCTTTCATCATGCTATGCCATGCCCAGGTGAAGCCGAAGGCAACGGCCGTCCCGATGACCATCCTTACGGGGTGTCTTCCTTCGCCGACCGCGGGAATGTAGACGTACCTGCGTGTGCGACGGCATGGTGGCAGAGAAATTTCTTATGAGACTTCTCAAAGTCGATCTGGGACAATCGCCATCAGTACTACTGCCATGACCACTACCACTATTGCCATCGGCATCATCACAAGCTTAATCAGGTACTCTGCAGCAGCCCCTCTAGAACCACCTCCAATAAGCGCTGCCCTGGGCCTGCTGCAGTCGACCGGTATATGCAAAAATCATTTTCTTGATCTTGTCACCCCATTTTATCTTATCTCATATATATTCGATACATATGACCTGTAGTATATGTTAGAGAAGTTTGGGTCGCTTTAAAACGGCATCAAGTTAATATAATTGTTAAACAGATGGTACATGAACGCAATAGAAACATCCATGAAGGAACAAAAATAATAAAAAGAGAGATTAAAGGCAAGCAGTAACACACCAAACATTTCCCAAAGGAATAATAAGGCATAATTTTCTAACGTTATGCTCAAATATAAGCAATATACTTTGTATATTTATGATATCTGAAACAATAGAAAAAACATTGAAAATGTCATTATAGTTTTCCCACTTTTTAAGACAAGGGAACGGTATACGGGAAGAAATAGTCTCTCTCCGCCTTAAAGGCCAACTGGAACTGTTTTTCGCGCTCCGTAAACAGTCTTCGAATAGTACGTGAAGAGAGAGAGAGGAGAATGAGATTACAGAAAATAAAATATGACATTCGTAATTGAACCGAGTGTTTCAGGAATCACTCTCAGCAGCCGTCGTTTTTCTAACCCAAAGTAAATAAACATAGGTCATATTACTGATAGTGGATATGACGAAGAAAGGCGGGCCTCGGGGCGCTGCAGTTGGGGCATTTTAAGGCTTTCTGCTGCTTTTAGAAACCTCCGCAATAGGACACGCATTATGTTCAGATATTGTGAGGGACACGAACGCCCATCTCATGGATTTACAGCACAGAGCACAAATTTTAACCGGAAACACAAATAATTTTTTTTTTATTGGGAATGCGGTGGGTCGAAGGTCAAACATTCTCTACTTACTCCGAAACGAGAGCTCGGCTCAACTGGATCATTTGAATAAATCCCACTTTGTCCCCATGGCTGCCCAGTTCCAATAAACCCTTCCCAAAAACCCAATCTCCTTCGCTTATTCCAAACCCTGCCGCTACTTCAACGGAAATTTTAGGAGAGACTCCCCTGGTCCGCACCCCCGGGCTTGGGTCGCTATTGTATACCTTTTCTCCGCTTTGTCTCACTTGTGGGACTTTCCGCCTTCGACCGTGCCAAATCAAACTCTATCCTCTCTGACCAAATATTTCATATGTCAAATTGAATTACGCACGTTATACGTCGGTAGTGTCGGTTGAAACTTTTTATTCTTGTTCTTCTCCAATTAATAACCTCAACATACAGTGTGCGCTTCTGAAGGGTATGCAACCTGCCTCAGACGACAACACAACGTTCAGGCATGGCTATCGAGGCAGAATTTATGAAAACTTCACCGTGTAACGAACTTAACACCTCCAAGCTACATTTAAAACTCCAAAGGTTTACTGCCCGCCGTAAGTAATCCATTCAGCCATAACCTGACTTGGCTTGACGAGAAAGCGCGTGTGCGCGTTCCTACATTCCGACTAACTTTCCCAATTACGCGACACGCGCCAGACATACACGTCGTCTCCTACATAGTTCCTAAAACGCTTTTAGCGCCAAAATATTTTCTTATAATCATAAAACACCATTACGGCTAGCTTTAGGACTCACCGATCATATAACAGACATTGTAGCCAAAGTGAAATTTTATTTTAACAAAACGTTTTAACAAAATTTTATTGTAGTTGACATTGGCGCTGACGGCTCCAAAACAGTAAATTGTCGATGGGCAGCAAAACATTCGATCCCAAGTATTTATAAAATAACAGATAGCATTTGGTAAAGACATCAGCTCAGAAACAACCTATGATATTTCATGGAAAATGCGCTGTTATATCGCCAGTATTCAGAGCCGCTTAATTGGAGACATTCGCTGTAGAATTTAAAAGGTGCCTTTATTGGTAGACATTATCAGTCGAAAAACTATTCTTGGCTCAGATTCTAAACTATCCCCGCAAGATGATGCGGCAGTCCAAGGAGGAATCAAATGTGACAATATTTTATGAACTGAGTGTAAACATAGAGTGCTATGTTCTCCAAGCGTGCTATTGTATATTTTTTTTCAGAGGGTTCAAGCCGTGCTATTCACATTCTATTTGGTTTCAGAAAAGGGCGATATTCACACAGAATAAATTTTTAGAGCCATTTGAAAGTAGAAAAGGCTACCGATGACTTCTTTTCTACTCAGTTTTGCTGAAACAATAACTAAAACCGCTCTTACCGCCAACGTATGCCTCATGCTACGTTGAGGAGGAATATCTGTCTGATGAATAATTCTGGAATGTTCGCGTTTCGAATGTCATGGAAATTTAAAAAGCAATTTTGCCATTCAGAAGAGCAGCCTGCCCATTAAGGATTACTTGCCAGTCGAAATCGCCTCTTTAGTGCTTATGGGGCTCTGCTTATTTAAAATTTCGAACTGTTAATTAGCTTTCAGGCTATGCTTACCTATTTTCTCCATTTATTTTCATGTTGGATCGCTTCCGATAAGTACTCAGCGGTGTGAAAATATTTTGATAATTGCCTTCCTAAATTAATAAAAAGTGCAGAAGAAATAACAAAAGAAAGGAAAAAAAATCAAAGAGTGAAAAACATAAAACGCTTATGGGTACTCCCCCGCACTTGCACCTGCAGCAAAAAACCATTACATGAAACTGGCGGCTGCATATAGTACACTTAAGCAATGGGTTTGTACTGTTGTCAGCAGTCTTCCTTGCATTTTGCCGTGCATAAGCTCGAGGAACTGTGAAAATGAACCGTTGATGAGTCTATCAGCTGTTTTGGACAACCTTTTACTCCTATATTTTCACATGCGTAAACGTTGCCAGGAAGTATACAACAGACCTCTTTCAACCATCCGTTGCCTCGGCTAAGCTAGGACAACATGTTACAGAGTTTTAACTTAAACCGAGCAGACATGCGAAAGCTGGTTTGTCGCTAAACCACCTGAATGCTGACGTCAATCGGATGCTCATCTAGGGGCGGCATCTAGTACTGGCATTGGGACTTAATTTTCAAAGGTCAGATACTATTCACCAGGGTGGCTCCGGTGCCGGAAGAGGGGGGGGGGGGGAGGGGTCAGGGTATTTTATGCTATACATAGCTTGGCTTCGTTGGTTCCGGAACTATCCGCCTTCAGGAAGCTCTTGGAAGAAGACACTGAACCATCTTTGGGGCCTCGATTCCTGGTTAAGAAAAAGCTAGCCGATTTTGGCCAACTGCACACCAACTTATCGGTGAGGACATTGCCTGAGGAGAGGAACTTTTCGGCAGATTTATCCCAGTTACTCGGCCAAGGAAGACGATGGAGAGAGGAGCGATGTGAATGAATGCCAAGGCCTCGGTCAGCTGAACAAGCGAACTAAGGAGCGTCCCTGACACAACTCAGAAGCGGCGTCCAAGACCAAATCGCTATGATTGTATTGGAAAAGACGAAAAAACGACGAGACAGGCAAATAAAAGAGCCCAGCCCTCGCATCGAGAAGAGATTCCTAGGTGATTCCTGAGCGGCTCCCTAAGCAGCCATCTCAACTCTCAGTTTGTTAGTTTTTGTAACGCTTTAATGTATAAATAAAGTTTTCCTCGATTTTCCTACTCTGTTTTCGGCCTACTTTCCTTCCTCAACCGGCGCAGCACCCCTGTACCCGCATCCTGGTGCAACACGTTATTAGCACTACCACTCGTAACAAGACCCCCTAGTGAATATAAATGCTGCCTCTTTCGACAGGTGCAGCTTTAACTGCGTCCATATTGGCGCCGATGCTAATACTTGAACGTTAGACTCGAGCATTCACTTTGTACAAATTTTCGTGAAGAACGAATCATCCATCGAATACTCAATTCGCATCAGATTCGGTTCTCCTGCTAGTCAATCCTTACTACACTTATTTTCTAACAAAACTTTTAACATTCTATTCAAAATTGAAGCCAGACTATCCAAATTTGTTTTCACTCAAAAATACAAATCACACTACACATTCTTAATCAATGGGTGTTTTAGAGCGTCACAGTAATGTCTCATCAAGGGAGCCATACATTTTATCACACACAGTCTATGCGCCCTTTCCTAAAGCACTAGGAACTAACTGCGTACGTTTCTTACGAGACAATAAGCAATACGTGCGCTTATTAGTGGACGAAGTATTCCGCGAACATGGCTGCATTCAGTAGTTTAGAGATGCGCAGTTCAGATGCATACCTTCTTATCCATAGGTGCATACCCCGATCGAAATGTCTGAAAAAATAAAGAAAAACACGTGACGAGTTTTTTTCTCTCACTGAGTTAAACTGAACTGTATCTTTTTTCTATTATATTCCTTATTCACAATTGCCTGAATTAATTACTGTAGCCGGGCTAAGGACTATATTGGGGCAAAGTGCCGTCATGAATCACTCAGAACTTGCGTCACATTCGTCACCGTCATACACCTTGTAGAAAACACACATTATAGTTGAAGACTCTGTTAGAGAAAAACTCCCCGCTACTCACAAGTGTCGTGGGTCGAAAACACACAGCCCATCACTTTTTCCTGTGGGGCATGCAGTACTTTTCTGCTTTCACAAATATACATTTGGTGCCAAGAGGAGCGTTTTCCGTCGTTGGCGCTAAGATGCCAGGGGAACAATAAGAAGAAGATGCAGTCTAACAGGAATCAATTTCTGCAGGCGTCAAAACCTTTAGGCAGCCCCTTTCTATTGCGTGTATCTATCTCGCACTGTTCTGCGGTCGCATAGGCGGACCGGGTGGACCAAGTGTAAGGGCGAATACTTGTATCGACTGCTAGCTTCTCTTTTTATGCTTCCGACGCTTAGTTCTCTCGTATGAAAGCACCAGTTCACACTTTCCACCTAACAAAACCTGAACACATGACAGGCAGGACTTTTTTTCATTACTGCTCCGAAGCTTTGTATTGTCAGGTTCAGTATAAATTAAAGCGCCACTAGACTACTCAGGACCTAACCCCCAGAGCTGCATGTTTGTGGCACCTCTTAAAACTGTTAGTGCGATTACTTCCACCTTTTCTATAGCCTTTTTAAGTCGACCCTTATTTCGATGTCTACGATGTTTTCGCATAATTGTGAGACACGCTTCAGGTTTTCCTAATGGACACAGTGCAAGATGTGAATGTGAACACCAACCTCCAGAAGAAAGAGCACCGAGACATCCGAGCAATGCATTTCGCCCGCGGCGGGACGTCGAAGCCTTCAGCCCGGCCGAGGGCACCGGGAAATCCGTAGGTGAACAAGTAGCGTACGTAGAAGGTAAACAGTAGAGATAAGGCGAGGCCCAAGACACTGGGGAGGTCCATTGTTGCCACTACCATGGGCCACTTCGACATTGCCGAACTGAAAAAGAAACGACGTATGATGAGAAAAAAAAAGGCGTGAAGGAAGAAGAACGACTCGCAGTCAGCAGAGAAGTTTAAGATCGTTCACAGCACGGCAAAATATAACCGGAATATTGTCGGATACAGCTCAGAAAATTAAAATGAAGCTTTTGCCGACAAATGACTGCTATGCAGCCTATGGTATCGATCTGTACGCTGGAGGTAGTGAATAATCTCGTCGTACCTGCTCGGGTGAGATTTACGATGTCGCCGATGAACGGGGGTTCACAACTGTTTAATCGGATTAATCGTATCGTCACGAAAATGAGTAACAACCATTAGTTGGACGGCCTAGTTCGAGAGACATATGTATATATATACTGAGCAGTATGAGACTTCAGCATTAAAAATGATGCGAGATTCGAGGCTATTTGGAACTTTTTTTTAAGTCACGCATCTTGTATGACAGAGTGACGATCGGCCGTGTAAAGTGACGCTCACGGGCCGCCGTGCAATCACCGTAGGGGCCACGAGGAAATTTTGAGCATATTTAGTTTGACGTGGCTCCGAAGAATGTACAGAAGACTGAACTCGTAATTGGGCGGCTATCTTTTAAAAAGAGTGTTGATACGTTACGGTCGGCTTCGGTACAAAGTAGCTCTTAAATTTGTCAAGGTGGCACCTTTCTCTTGTTTCGCCGTAAATTTGTGAGAAACTGTCCGGAACAACTTCGACGAGAAACGCTGCAACTTAGCTCAATTTTAGCGGGATAACTTAAAAGACCCGTTTCTCCAGAAAATGGGATGTCGGTGTCATTTTTGAGCGAAAAATCATGACACTCGCACATTCGTCAAATGTTACCGGACCCTATGACATGGTCAATCCGGAAATAGCTGCCAACTCGAGTCTTTCTTTTCAGGGGGGAGGGTGGTATCAGAATCGGCCCGCCGGGACCCTTCTATTCTAAATCCGACACGCTGCCTCTAGACTACGCAGGCACATCTGTACGGCTTTGTTAAGCGAGGTTTTACATCTTTCTTGGGTGACCTTTCACTTAAGACTTTATATTCAAGAGTATATGAGATATAGTAGGGAACTAATTTAGGAATTAGTAATTAGATGAGCAGGAATGTTATTGTACGCTAACATGGATCCGTAAGAAAAGTTGGTAAACGGGAGTCACTAGCTCTGTCGCGTAATACTCTTAAAGGCTGGAGCTTAAGTGTATCACCCCCTTCCCGCCTCCTCCCAATATTAGTTATGTGGAACATACGCATTCTTAACACTAATTGATTGCACAGAAACGCATTGTCGCGGGTCAGAAGATGGTCATGTGATGCTACGACTTCCATCACGATCAGGTTAACTATGTTGCAATTATTAATGCCTTAGCATTGTATAGTTATGTAGGCGGGTTTCGCATGCACGTGACCTTGTTGGAGCAGTAAAAGAGGAACTAGTTGGTCTATTCGAAAAAGAATGATATCGTTGAATAGAGCGTGAAGAAAAGGTGTGCAAGTAACCAATTTTTAATGTGGTGTAATTAGGTAAATAACTAAATCCGATTATGTGTGTATTCGGGAGCCAAAATGGCCGCCAGCCATCTTACGGTTTCGGTTCTCAGCTTACGGTCATCTTTCTGAATGGATTCCGCGTGTCGCAGTGGAACGCCCCTTGTCGTTCCTTTGAACGCATCAAAGTTCACCGGCGTTCTATAATTGGTTTATAGGAACGAAAAGGCGCCGTATCTGTCGCCCGCGGAATTCCGCTGACACATCTTGTTAACACAGTAATGCTCAAGCTTACAGATTTCCCCAGTGCAGATCCTGCAGTGATATCGAAAAATTTTGCTACAAAAAAAAAAAAAAGATCTGGTTTTACATGCCCTGCAATCATACACCTGCCCTATTCCGTGGAAGAAGTTGTGCGAGGAAGAAGCTGTGACTGTTCATTGATGATCGTGAAAATGGCCCCCATTAATTAATTGAGATAAGACTTGCAGTTCAAATGCAGCCGGTCCCGTATTCCAGTTCACATCGTTTTCAGAAGTGTAGAGTTCGATTGCACTTTAAGACGGCTGATTGGTGGAAATGCCGGAAGTGGCGGCGCACATTAATTTTATCTGTTTCCTGCAATTTTTTCCTTCCGATAAGAACGGAAAACAGGGAAAACGATACTTCTAGACACGACGCAAACTCGTAGTACGGACCCTTACGTCTAATTCTCTAAATTTCTAATTGTTCTTTCAGCGTTCGACAGCCAGATCAAGTATTATTGTTATTTAAAAGCTTCCTACCAAAAGGGAGTTAGCACGCTTCTGACGGTGGCCGACAAATTATGTCGAGTTATACGCGTAGCGGCTGAAATACGCGACTTGATTTTCTGTGGTCATGAGCGAGGATGTTCATGACCAACCGGGCCTTTGTTTTCGCAGGCTGCCTTGAAAACTACTGACCTGTACAAGTAGTGAGACATGAGCTCCATGAGAAGAAAGTGTGCGCCGCTGCGGAGAAGTCTTGCAATGCAAGTAGCGACCTCTAGCAGTGTACAGCTTGGCCTCGGCTTGTTCATCTGCAGGAACGAATTTCAGAATGCCTCTTTAAAGATAACCTGGAAAGATAGTAGAGTTTTTGCGTAGTGCGATATGCGATCCGTTATCCTAGCCGCGTTTGTATGAATGCTACTGCAGCGCATCGTATTCACTTTCTGGCGTATCGCATTCATGTAAACCGGTATAATGCGCCAGGAAAGCGCATCACATTAATACGCCAGACGAGGGTAGGTCGAGAGAGGGAAGTTGACCTGGACGGTGCATGTAAACAGAGCGGCGCATCCTATTGCGAATAATGAGAAGGCGCGCCAGTGCTCACTTCTGGTGACATACGGCCCTCGTAGACGGCATGGATACGGGCAGACGGCACACAGGATGTCGGCGGACAAGGCGTGCGCTGGACGTGTTCTCTTCTCTTGCGAGGAAACAACAAAATTTTTCGCAATCGTAAGCGAAATTAACATCGGTAAACTACTCGATTCAAGACGGTAGCGCATTTTCAACTCATACAACAGAAAATGAAAGAGTTGGGCGTCAGCGTTCCGGTTGGCCTAAGTGCGTCACATAACCTTCACAGCGCTTCTAACCACTTTTGTTGCTGCGAATTTGGGCAACGCGTACTCCAATGTTACTTGCTATCCCTGGCTAATTGCGACCGATAAGCCGGCACGGCTGTCTTTACGGCTGGTTTGGTTTGGTTTGTGGGGTTTAACGTCCTAAAGCAACTCAGGCAATGAGAGACGCCGTAGTGGAGTACTCCGGAAATTTCGACCACCTGGGGTTCTTTAACGTGCACTATCGCACAGCACACGGGCGCCGTGCTTTGCGCCTCCATCGAAAAGCTGCCGCCGAGGCCGGGATTCGATCCCGCGTCCTTGGGAACAGTAGTCGAGCGCCGTAACCACTGCGCCACTCCGGCGGGGTGCTTTACGGCTGGTGTCTGCCGGCCGGAACGCTACCGTGCGATGCATTACACTTCTGTCGATGGATGGGTGGATACTTGACACCGACGCATTTGTCTAGGGCGCTGAACCAGAAAACTGCTAGTCCCAGAGAAAATGTTTTTAAAGCAGGTTCTATTTAAACCCTTAGCTCACTTCACACCCGCGGGCATTTTTCGAGCGCTCTGGATACCCTTGCTCAAGCCTGCATTGTGTGCTTCCCTTGTTTTAAAATCCATTCGTTGCCCGTTCGCCCTGCAGCAAGTCCAGTAGCACGCAAGGGCGCTTCGCTGCAGGCTGTCTATCCGAGGGCAGCGCTGTAGTTGTTGTGTGTAGGCCATGGTGCAAAGCTGGGACATGGGCATTAATTAGTCCATGCTGCTAAAATAATAAACGTATAAACGAAATGCTGCGGTGGGATGCATGATGCAGGTATATTCCAAATGTAACGCAGGTATGTCAAGACCGACAAGAGGCGCCGGACGCTTCAGCGGTAGGCTACGTGGTCAAGGTATGCCGTGGTGCCGTGGGAGTGCAACCGGAAGAGTGAGTTTGGTTTCGCTCTCACTGACAAATGCGACGCAAAGCAGCGCCACCGACTTGACGCGGCACATGTAGACGATAGCGCATCGTCTTATCGAGGTGCGCTAGGAAATACAGTGCGCTGGCGTCGCATTCATATAAACGCTGCTGCAATCTGCCACCGCGCGTTCTACTGCGCATGCCCAGGTTGACTTGATGGCGATAGATGGCGCCACATGCTGGAAGTCAGCACGCAAATCTGCCGCGTCCGGAGCAAGCAGTCAACGCGTACACATCGGTCGCCCGCGGTAGTGGGTCACGATGACGGATCGCGGATCGCACTGCGTTCTTTTTACGGTCATGACATAATGCAACATATCTACAGAGATAGTCTTTTTGAGTATTGGAGACAATTTAACAGTGGTCTGTTTTGCAATATAATTTGTAAATAAATAAAAATAAGTATTTCCTCTGACCGTCTGGAATCGGGTATGGCGGCACTTCACGAGCGTTCTATGTTACTCTTGCCTTTTCAAGTAAACTAGGCAATCTCGGCGCGTCCTGCTCAGGGGCCAAGCCCAAATGATGCGGACGGGCAGGGACACGCTAGGGAGCACTGCTGACCTGTTTTAGCTTTTTTTCTCAATAATCTGAGTCTGCTGAGTTGAAGAGAAGATAAGGAGTATCCGTTCTGGATCCCCAATGTCCTTAATGCTAGTAGAGGTACCCCAAACATTTGTGGGCTGTGGAGACGAGTGATGAAAAATTCATAATTTGTGCAAGTTTTCCACTTTTCATAAATATATTTTCCTGTCTTTAAATACCCTGCACAGACCTCGAAAGAAGCGTTAGGGTTTGAATATGTTCATGAATTGTAAATGGACTGAACAGTTTATCTGTGAGGGTTACATAAAATCTCGCCTAGAAAAAGGAATCCAAACAGTCGACAGATCGCTGTCACGGACAAATGAAACGCCTTTTCGGTGCCCATGCGGGGCGTTTATTTTCGGGCTATATTTAGTAGACAAAATGAAGGGCTTTATTCCACCATTAATTTTTTCAGCCAAGATGATTTGTTCACCGTACAAAGAAGAGGAGCGACATGTTTACTGTCCGCTTTTAACCTTGTGGAGTTCCCTTTGATCGATTAGAATGCACAAAAGTCCAGTTTTGACGTTTGTATACTTCAGTTATATCGCGTTGTTTTCTGAGTTTGCACGATTTTTTTCTGTTCTCATCATTATTATCATCATTGAAGAGAACCAAGGTGTAACAATGCCCCAGAAAAGTCATTTTTCTCTCTGATGGAGCTGTGGATGCTACGAAGGAAGTCCTCCCGACATTTGGCTTGTTGCGGTGTCAGGCGGAACCTCATACAAGGACATTGGCAGCGAGAAATGGTTTCGACTTTCTATGCGAGCGGTGAAAATGCTTTTGAAAGATAGGAAAGTATACTACAGTTGGTAACAGTTCTAGGCAGCGTTTATGCTCAGTGGAGTCAGAGTAACAGCTTTCAAATAATGAATAGTTCTCAGTAAAGTTGATTTATCTGGCATTCACCGAGTTTGTTGGAATCGGTCCTGCAGAAGAAAATAAAGACGGCAAATGATAGGAAATTGGATGCTAATATTTTCCTGCCCGTCGATTTAAACTCGAAAGTCCGCATCCAGGACTGGTCGCGGCCGTTTTGATTTCAATGGCTGTTAAGAATAGCCCCCGGGATCCACAGGTGAACAGTGTCGGTGCAGGCAGTTTAATTGCGAAATAGGCCGCTGGCGGCGACACGTGTATTTCTTTTTTTTTTGCTCTTTCCTTGCTTTCGAATGACCGTTTTTGTTGGGTGTGATCGACCTATCTTTCGTTAGGAAGTCTATAAACGCCAACATGTACTAAGTGTCGCTACGTCATAGCGGTGTGCTGGCGGCACTGTAATGAATGGCCTATCTGCGCCATTATGGATGAAACATATCAGGCTCATTACTATATGTGAACCTCTGTAAATGAGCAAAGTATCTACATCCTTATTGCGACTCCTGATGGGTTCGTGAGGATATCTGCATCAGCTAACGTTAACGCAACCGCAGGGCAGGCGTGGCATCAGTCAAGGTATATAACAGAAGAGGGAATGTCACAAAATTAGGGGGACATTTAAGCTCCGCCGTTAAAGGTATGAGGCGATAGCTCTTCGTAAACACGGACGATGTGCTTTCACTCATTTAAGTGTTTTTTAAAATCGTTTATACACCGATGCTTTGTATTGTAAATATTGGCTTTTTATTCTCAAGGAGTTTGACACCTTTGAACCCAATTTTTACTTCTCAGTTCTTTCAGTTAACTAACTGATCAATCACACACTCAAAGCGTTCTAAATTAGCATCATCAGGTATTGGCTTTTCATTCTGAGCATTTAGACAACTTTGCAACAACTTTTTCAATTTCGTATTTTTTATTTACATCAAATAATTATTTAATTGATCAATGACACTCTACATTTCTTTATTACGATTATCAAACATTGATATATTATTGTAGCATTTGACACACGTAAACAACTTTTTTCAATTTTGTTTATTTAAAAAAATGGGAAAATTTAATTGATTAATTACACGTTTTACCTTTTTCTAATTAGCATTATCAAGCATTGGTTTTTCATGCTGAACAATTGGATACCTTTGAACACCTTTCTAATTTCTCAAATGTTTTCACTTCTTTAACTGATCAGTTAATAACAGTGATTTCAATAACTCTTCTTCGCCTATCACACACCAGTCAATCATTAATTACTAGAACCACAAATTGCCATGATACAATTATTTTGCGCAGCCCCACTTTTCGACACGCCGACTACTACAACCACTACTGCTACTATGACGCCGACGGCTTTTCAACCGAACAGCTGTATAAGCTTACGCTTGAAAGTCAAGACAGAAATACCGATCGAGCTTTAGAGAGTAAACGAATTAGCTTCTATGTCCTGATCTGGCGTTACGAAGCCTCGAAAGCACTTCTAGCGCGCTAAGCAGAGAAACAAAAAAAAAAAAAAAGAGGAAAAAAAATAAAAATAAATTTGGTGACACGACTTCAAGAGTAACTAGCTATAATTGGAACATGCCTCTACAACCGCACATCATACCTGTGTTAAGAAGTAGTCATAGTTCTGTGGCGGTCCCGTGTAGATCGTGGGCAGGTATAAAGAATAGGCGAGCGTCTCCCAGTAAGGCGGCCACTTCCGGCGGCGGCTTTCGTCAGTCTCGGACCGCTGTGTGCTGATGAAGTCCATGCTGAAGCTTATTCCACGCATTAGGTTCCAGTGGAATGTGACGTAGGCTGCACGGTATGGCATGAGTCCGTACCTGGGATGCATATACTGGGAAAAGGAAGCAGGAATGTTCATCCGACTTAGCGAATCGATCACATGACCCATTGCCAAAAAGACTGTGCAAAGCATTCTGGCTGTCGCACAATGCAACTCAACGGGAAATGTGCCCCGGGTACACGTTTTTGGGGCTTCACAAGCCCCGGCTATGTCATCTAGAAAGCAAGGCCATAAGAACTCCCCTTTCTGGCGTGCTTTAAAGTTGTTTTTCTTAACCTTTATTTTTCTTCATGCCTTTCCGCCCAGCGCCGGGAGCAAACGGGTTTCTTTCTCCCCTCACCAGCGGCTACGAGTAGCGTCAAGCACACACACATGCTTCGTATTCTTCAGATTCAACTTCCAGCTTCTAAGCACTGCAGCGCTGCTGCAGTGCTTTCATTCATTCAGCATCCGTGTACTTCCAACGTGTATGATCCAAGGAAGTTGTATATATAGCTCGCGCTCTAATTTTAGTCATGTGGTGGTTCCATACGGATGTCTATCCTGTCGTCTCTGTCGGTTTGGCTGCATGAGATGATATGCTGTCTTATAAAGCAACGAAAGAATATTAGTAGAGGTAATATTAGTGGCTTAGGACATTAATCGAGGAAAAATGACTGGTATTAGGTGCCGACAGGCCCGGAGAGGAACTTCTGTTATGGAATTCCCAGGTGTTGGCCCGGTTAGTTGTCTTGTAGTCTCGTTTCAGCGTAATAACACTGACCAATATGCTCACCCTTCCTTGGTGGCACATAGTCCAAGGAAGGGTGAGGTATACACTACATGCTGAACTATAAGCGCAGCGATGGAGGTATTGCTAACGCAATTCAACCCGGTTGAACCAGAGCTAAACTACAGCCAATTTTGGTCTTCGTAATGGGCGAAATATATAGGCGTTTCTTCTCTTCATTTTCTTTAACTTTAGCGCAGTGCTGCGTATGAAAGTATTATGAACGAAGAAGAGAAAACAAGGACTGGCTGAACTCACCTCGAGACCATTAAATGGGCTCACAAATTTCTGGAAGTGCATTGCGAATGCGAGAACGTAGCACAGTATGGGCTTCCGAAACCAGGTGATGACGTAGAATGCGGCGTGTTGGCCCAGGAACAAGATCAATACTTCCCAGCCGAAGAGCCAAGCCACAAAAATTGACGAGTAGGTGGCGTAGAACACAGGCAGAAGCTGCAAGGTCAGAAGGGCGATGAGCTTGAAAATAAGAATGCAGTACATTTATTTACTGCGAATCGGCAGAAATCGTTAGCGTGTGAATCTTAATTCAGGAGGTTCAATTAAGATATTCCAGTTTTTCGACATGTGCTCAGGCTTGAAAGCAAGTTCGTTTTTAGTAGTCTGCCACCACCACGCAATGCTGCGATGTAATGTTGTTGTTGTTGTGGCTGTAGGAAGAAGGAAAAGAAAATGCACGGACCTGCTACTGGCTCTGTAGCTGAGCCACCTCCGCTGCCTCGTGCAGATGAAAGAGAATATAGAGAAGAAAGAAAAGCAAGAGGGAAAGAATGATGCGCGCCGCAACAACAGCCGTCGTCCACCACCAGCGGTGGCGTGTGCAATGACGGCCTACAACAGATAAAAATTCGGTGCCAGGCCAGCCCCCGCCGCAAGCAGCGGTGACCCACCTGCACCAGCCCCATCAGGGCTGAGCACCCACATATGAGCGATGTAATGGAATATTGAAGTTACGACTGTTAAAGAAATGCGTGTTTTTTCTTAGATGTGTATCCGTAGAGACAGCAAAGAACTTGTCTAGAGAGCTCGAACAGCACGTTTCGTGTACGCTCGCTTCATACAAGAGCGGCCTAGTGTTCGCAGCTACACTCTGTCACGCATACATATTCGCACAAAGAGTAATTTATTTCTCAAATCTTGAAAAAAATACCTCCAATGGCAGGTGTTGGGTAATGTCCAAGGTCGCTGAAAGAACGCGCCTTCTAGAGCTCTACATGATTATGCTCATAAAATCACTCTGAAAACCAATACTTATCCATGACTGCATGCTTTTAAAGTATTTAAGGAATGAAACATGTGCAATATCATCGAAGTACGATTCAGTGATTACAGTTCAGTATGAGGTGGTTGGTGTGATATGTTTATGACGCAGGTACCTAAAACAATTTATTCAAGGTTTAGGGAAACAAAGTTTATCGGTTTGCTTAAACATGGGGGTACCAATACGTTTCCACTCTGCGCTTCTTGCGCGATGGTTGTGTGCAGGATTTACAGCAGGCGCCCGCCCATATAGACGCCGCTGACGAAGCTGGTGCTAAAAATAGTGGGACACTGTCCCTTTGTTTAAAACAAAAAGTCAATTTCAAGTGCTACATTTTATGCAACTGGTTTGGTTTGTGGGGTTTAACGTCCCAAAGCAGCTAAGGCTATGAGAGACGCCGTAGTGGAGGACTCCGGAAATTTCGACCACCTGGGGCTCTTTAACGTGCACTGACATCGCACAGCACACGGGCGCCTTGCTTTTCGCCTCTATTTTATACAACTGGCCATAATACTTAAACTACTATTCTGCCGCTACCCCCATTAGTTCCACAGCTGCCTGCCACCTTTACTTCTTCCAATGCTACTACTGCCGCTAACCTTATTTTTACAATCAGTACCAGTACAAGTCCTCAACTACTATTACTGATACGCTGCTAAAGCTACTACTTGACATTTGTTTACATTAGGGCATGTTTTTATTTCTCTTGACAGAACGTCGTTTCAAAGAAGTTACCCTCGCGACTCGACTTCTATGTTTCAGGACAAATTTGTCACAATGAATTCAGAAGAAAAGCATTTTCTCCATAGTGTACAAAATAAGCATTGTCGACGCAATAGAGTAGCTTACCGACTCAATGGCAGCTTATCATCGATTGCGGTTGACTAATTGCGGCTGTAGTTTTTCTTCAGCTATCTGAAGAATTACGATAAATACAGGCTGCTGGTTCTATCTTTCATTTTTACGCATATATCGAACTGTTAAGGCACACGATCAGCAAGCCCTCTTGGAAAGGGTGCACACAAGGTCTCACTGCGTGTTTCCCAAGCCAGCTTTAAAGCATTCGACAATTTCAGGTAAAAAAAGGAAGGAAAAGCAGCTACTTCTGCTGCTACTATCACTACTTGGAACGCCCCTAAAGAATTCGCATCAGCTGTTGATATTTTAGGCGCTTATAATAGCGCCGTACTAACCGATGGTGCGTAGAAGGCGGTGGCCCTGGCCAATACTGGATGCAGAAGGTACCATTTCCATGCTTCGTAGAGAACAAACTTCGTTGTACGCCATCCCCAATTCGTCATGTCCTGCACAAAGGAACAAGAACGGCATTATCGGAGATTATGGTTTACTGCAATATGTATCGAGAATATAATGATAAAACATTGTCGTCTTTGATGGCCTCGGGCGCCGAAAGTATGCTACCACCAATGTCCCTAATCACTGATTTCGCTGGTATTTCTCCGAAGCGCGCTTCACCTTCAAAATCGAACCCGGAAACTAAACCTAAGCCGATGCTTATTTTAAAAGCAGCGCTTTGCTTACCTGCAGGTTTCTGAGCCCATACGGACTAGGGGCAAATCCATGCTTCATTTCCCTCAGGAGGCCTGCATCTGAAGGGCAGGGAAAGAGAAAAAGGCAGCAGTGTAGCCATAGTCATGCACAAGTTTCACATGTGAAATCTGGAAGTACTTTAGCCCTAAACAAGCTTTGTTAAGCCTATCAGGCTAAGCAATTCCTAAATAAGCCTAGTTGTAATTACGGCCAATGTGGGTACAGAAAGCAACGTACAACTTAACCTACAGACTAGGCCTTTCAGGCTTAAGTAAACCTAACATGTTCATTTTGCATTAGGAAATAATAATAATAATAATAATAATAATAATAATAATAATAATAATAATAATAATAATAATAATAATAATAATAATAATAATAATAATAATAATAATAATAATAATAATAATAATAATAATAATAATAGGTTCACAGGAAAGGACAGGCGCAGTATTTGTCACACTTGTTCTGTGGTCACCTCAACCGCGTCGTAGGGGAATGAAGGAAGGTGAGAGTGAAAAAGAAAAGAAAGGGGTGCCGTAGTAGAGGGCTCCGAAGTGATTTCGACCACCTCGGGATCTTAACGTGCACTGACGTCGCACAACACATGGACGCCTCTTTGTTTCGCTTCCACCTCCGGCGGTGAGGATGGAATCCGCGAACTCAGTAGTCGGGCATCTTACATCGTGAAATAACTATAGTGACACCTGACCTGGCCGTGTCATAAAAGAAAGGATGAAGGTGAGCTTTAAAGCGGAAGGAAAGGTATGCAGTAGTGGAGGCCTGCGGACTATTTTCGACCACTAGGTATCTTTAACGTGCACTGACATCGCACAGCACATGCATCCTCTCCGTTTCGCCTCCATTGCCTATGTTCGGGTTTGAAGCCTGTTACTCCGGTACAGTAGTCTGGAATCTTAACTATCCCTCCGAGGAGCGACGGGCATTTTTTGTTGAGGTTTGGAGAAAGAAAGGTGTGGTATCTGTCTCAATTTTCGGTAGACACTTACATCTAATTAGGTCAATACAACACCAGATTTTTTTCATACGGCGGTTAGCTTTGGACCTTTTTTTGTAGAGGCAGTTGAGTGTTGGGGAAAGGGAGGTGCGCTATCTGTCACATTTCGAAGGACAACTACAGCTGATTAGGCCAAGGTCACATTGCCTTTTAGTTCCGCTTTTTTCATTTTTTCTTTCAGTTGGTTCTTGAGAGAAGAATTGCACAGCATCTGTTTTCACTCAAGGTCATTTGAACACAACGAGGAGAAATCCAAGGTTGAGCCCCGGGTATAAGATATTTCGCTCTGAAATACCCACATTCACTAGCGAAAGATGATATTGTCCATAGTACACCGACCTGCAACGAATACATGGGAGAAAGGGTAAATGTTTGCATGGCACATGGTATCTATGGTTAGTGTGCATTCTAGAGACGGCGATTAGATGCGATAATCGCGTCATTGTTCCGTGAAATTAGCTTTACCGATAAACATAGTGATCACATCCGGCTAAGGCTTCTTTTCACATCGCAAAAGTAAAACAGGTGAGAAAACTCTAATATTGTACACTCACGGTGCTGGCCCCACAGTTTAGACGCTCCGCTCCCGTCCGGAATATTTCGTCTTTTCAGATGAAAGGGGGATGCACCAGGTGCATTCCTCCTGTGAGGGTACAGACCTAAACCAGAGCCCATTATCATTCTTCGACAACCGTAGGCGAGGCTTCCCTCACAACAGGGGTGGGTGGGGGGTTTACTTCGGGGAGCGGGCTTTTTCCAGCCAAGAGACTCGTGCAATCTGGCTGATCACCGCCGGGGTAACGTCGCAGTGCCAGTGCATCACGTTCACGCCAACCCGACGGGTCAAAGCCTGACCTGAGCAATTCTTCTAACATCTTACTTCGATGTTTCCCTTTTCTTCCTTGAAAATTATCGTGGCGAGTCCCCATTCATCGTAGAACTTTTTCTTGCCGAGTTGGTGTCTTTCGCGTTCAAGATGAAACCACAGCTCCTTCTTAATTTTCTTCACCTCGAGGAGACAAGGTGTTTTCGCGCTGAAGACTGCTCGGCACCTCGCGATCTAAATTTGATAATTTATTTCGACGAGGGTCAGAACGAAATGCTTTCGTGCTTTGCTGGACAACGGGTTGAGATATCGGACGGTGAGGTATGGCATTCCTAGTAGCTCAAACAGTTCTTTCAGGCAATCCAGGAATGAGGTAGGGAGGATGCACTCAACAAAACATGTGTTCCGTGGTGCCCCGCACTCTACAGAAAGGACGCGTTCATGCATGGATCAAGAGATTGCTGGTACAAAAGCTCGGTGGCGGATCGGTAAATGGCGGCGAGCGTAACGCCACATGAACGATGCGCGGTCCGCATCCAGGAAATGCGCTGAGATGCACTGACACATGGGACGCTCGGCGGACGTTAGATCTCTATGTAGATAGTTCGGTAAATGTGGAGCCAGTATACCTCTAGTACTGCCTTTAGTTACGCACACTGAGGCTCTTCCTTTGACTTCTTTTACAGCAGTAGCGAACCCTCCGTACCCATACGATGAAAGATGAGCGGTATCCCAGTGCGACGGGAGGTATGCGACAGGGGCTCCCGAGTAAATGCTGGGAGCCGGTTGACAGGAAGTAGGTGCGAACATCCTTGTCAGTGGAATGTCACACTCCACTGCTCGCGCTGTCCAACTGACATGCAACGCTTTAGACAGGGCCGCGAGGTCTGGGATGCCGAAGCCTCCTCTATGTTTTGTTTGGCAGACGACAGGGCGCCTAACTTTTTCGGGGGCGCCCTTCCACTGGAATCGGAAAACGGCTCTGTCCAGCGTCTTTTTTGTGCTTGTGGGCATGTCCAGGATGCTGGCAGCTTATTGTGGTGATGAGGAGGGAACGGATTATCGTTGCCTGTGCTGTAAGAGGGCAACATAGGAAGTTCAAGTCCGTGCTCCCTTACGAGTTTGTCTTCGGTTCCTTCCCAGTTCGTTGTGAAGGGCCCGTCCTGGTCAAAGAATCCAAGCATCCTAGTTTCACGTACTACTGAGATGTCTGCGACTGCAGCATTACTGCTTTTCATGTGCATGACGGAGCTTTTGCGCTTATTTAGGCGCGCCCCGCTCGCAGTGCAGTATCTGCTGGTAACCTGCGGTACCGGGTCCATTGAATACGTGTCTGGGACAATGAATGTCACATTGTCAGCATAGCCAAAGATAGGCACAGTTGGTGGGCCGACTAGGAGCTTGATTCTTGTCATGGAGGGGTCTGCGGCGAGGCGTTGTAGCAACGGCTCTATCACTATTGTATAGAGCAGCGGGAAAAGAGGGCACCCCTGCCTGACACCACGCGCTACCATAAAATGCTCAGAGACTCGTTCTTGAATAATCACTGGCGAGCGCAGCTCTGCGTACAGAGCTGGCAGCATGCGGACATATTCTTTGTCAATTTTGGCTTGATGCAGCTGGGTGAATATTCATGGCACAGCCTATCAAATGCCTTCTCTTGGTACTGGGATAGTAAGATGCTTTCGAGGTTGCGCGAACGTAGCCAAGCTATGAGGTCAACTCAGTGCGAGACCGTGTAGCTCTAGAGATCGACCGGGCCCAGAGCAAGCCTGGCGCGGCCCGACAACGTTGGCGAGCGCGAGTGTCAGGCGCGATGACAGATATTTAGATAAAATCTCGTAATCTGTGTTCAAAATTATGAGATGCATGACTCTTTTGGTGTTATTTGTACAGTAGAATCAACAGCCCCTCATTCATGCTGTAGCTGAGTTTGCCTTCCTCCAGCAGAACGTTCCATATCTTAGTGAAAGGCCTTTTCAAGAGTGACCAGAATAGTTTTTAAAGGCGGATGGCAGACCATCGGTTCCTGGACTGCTGTTCAATGTTATTGATTTAAGTGTCGCATACAGTTCCTCGTCGATGAGTCACGTCACGTCAACGAGGGGCTTTTCTTCCGGGCTATGGAGGGGAAAGACCCCGGATTGCAGGGTTCAGTGGTATATAGTTCTTTTAACAAGCTGCATGCCTTCTCCATTACTTTTTCTGGGGAGTTGGGAGTTCGAGTTAAGGTTTGAGATGGACCCCTGCACTACCATCAGTGTGTTGCTTTTCGTTGAGAGGCGGCGGCGCAACAAATGTCTTAAACACCATGTCTTGCATTCGCAGCGTTTGGCACGCGCTGTGGCTCGCAGTTAGTCCCACTGCCGTTTGAGCAACTGACGAAGCTCCTTGCGGAATACAGCGAGCGTTGACGCGATACTGGGGCCTTGGGACGTGGGGGGGGGGGGAGGGGGGAGCACAATTATCGCATCCGAAATAATGCAAGTGTGACAGTTACTGCGCCTTTCTTTTCCTGTGAACCAATTTAAATAATGCAGATCTGTTCACGCTCTTGCCATTCGCTTGCCCCACTCACGGAGGCATTCACGCACCGATTTCATCATCTGATCCCACTCTTCAGCACTCATGGATGGAGATATATATTGCTTTATCGTCGAAACTGTGTCCTGTTGTACGTCTTCAATATTGAGAAGGCGCATATTTAGTCTCCAGTACCATTTGGCACGTGGAATGATGTCAGCAGCACACAGACGCAGCACTAGAAGCCGTTGGTCACTAAGAGCTGTCGGGAATGCCCAAATGAACTGTAGTGCTGAAATCATATTGGCTGAGACATATACTCGGTCTATACGGTTTTCTAGACCGCGGCCCGTCCAAGTCAGGCCTGCTCGGCCAGGTTGAAGCAGACGCCAGCTATTTCTTAGAACCAGTTCCTCTAGTAGGTCTCGTGGTTTCGTTCGAGGCGTCTGGGTGTACCGCGAAGGAATCGGAGGTCCTGTATGTGGAGGGCCTTGAGTCGAACCCCTCCGCGGCAGCTGGCCTTTCGATGGAGGCGAAATGCAAAAAGATGTTCGCATGCTTTGCGACGCCAATGCTTGTTGTTGTTGAGACTGTAGGAAGGAGGAAAAGAAAACGCACGGGCCAACCAACTGGCTCTAGCCGAGCCACCACGCGCTGCTTCGTGCGGGAAGATAACAATAGAAAAAGAGAGGAAGAAGAAAGGAAGAAAAAAAGACGCGCGTAGCAGTAGCCATCATCTACCATCGAAGCATATTGAGGATCTACAGGTGGTCGAAATCACTCAAGTTTGGCACGTTTTTCTTTCCTCCTTTTTTCATTTCCGCCACCCTGCCTTCCCTCAAGAGGAGGCTCACAAGTTCACCGAAAAGGCTGACAGACACTACGGCTTTCCTTTCTTTAAAAAGCTAAACAGCAACTAATTGTGGACTGCGTTACTTACTTCGTTCGTTGGTCGCAAACTTCCACAGTCCATAGAAAACAGCTGCGAAGGAGACAGTCCAGTAGACCACTTTTTCCAGGTCAAATCTCCACCTAAAACAAAAAAGAACCTTTGTATTAGGTGAATGTGTTTGGGCTAGCAGTGTATATAACGATTATATACCGATCATGCCGCCTTGTGCACCACCGCATGGCAATGGCACTTCGAGGGTTTTAAAGCTGTAAATCTTGTATATTTATTCCTCGTAGTTTGTTCGTTATGTCCCCCAGGTGTCCATGCATCGCGAGCCTTCAGTTGATTCCGTTTCCACTGCGTATTTTTTGTTCCCCCATCTCGTATATTCATTTCACAAATACCTTTCTTATAGGAATGCATTTTAAAAGGCAGTTTGCTACGGTCTCTCAAGCAAGGCTATAGCCATTCGTTAGAAGTTGCGTCGGCCTCAACGCTGAATCCTACCTCGCTGTCTCGTTTATTTCCTCTCTTTCTCTCTTTCTGTCTCCTTAGCGCCCTCACTTTATTCATCGATGACCCATGAACATCACCTGGGTTAGTCGTTCACTCTCTAGTTTACTAATTCAATCATTCATGTATCTGCTCGCTAACTACCACGTCGCCTTCACCAAGGAGGTCCTATATAGAACAGCTCTAGTGAAATCTGTCTAAATCGGCGCATGTCCGGAGATGAGGCTTAGCAGAGCGTGCAGGGGCCAGCTTGCCACAGGAAGAAAAGACTAGTACATTTATAGCACTTTGGGGCGTGCAAATGTCACCTTAAGACAGATAGATCAAGTGTGCTGGGAAATAATGGAGGCATATTTGATCGCCACATCGAGCATCTCGCGTATTACTAAACCTTCGGTGGCATTATACCCAATAGAAGGGCATTGTCTTCATGGGAATATACTAGTGCAATTTATTTAGCGCACGTGTTGTCTGGCTTTTCCGTTTTGTGTGCGTGTGTTTTCATACATTGTACGCAGGCGCAAGGCAACACTTTAAGCATTTTTAAGCACGAGTTCTTAATAAAAATTCAGTTGATAGTCACCGCTTGGTTTGTTTGTACGTGTTTCTTCCCCGTTCTTTGTTTTCAGGCCTGTGAAAGAAACGCTTAACATGTTGAAGGCTGCCGCCTTCACCCTGGAAAGGAGAGTGTCTGCAAACGCAATCCGCACGACGAACAACCACAGGCCAGTGTGTGCTAACCGCTTTTACTCTCGGCAGCACCAAAATAGTCAAACTCGCGGTTGAAGAAACAAACAAAAAACAAAGAAAACTGCGAAAGGGGGAAACGAACAATTTCCATCAAAGAAAAGAGTCAAAGATAAGGGTACGGTTACCGGGCGTTCCAGCCGAGCGCCCAGAATTTGCGCCGAAAACAGCAGCGAGGGAAAAACGCTCCGCGCTGGTACGCCCAGATCAACGCTCCAAACGCCGGACTAACAAATAAATTAAAGAGCACTGCTGAGTCTTAATTGGAGTAATGCGAAAGCACGGATGCTGCGGTTGGTTACTTCTGGTTGCTTCTAGTTGCTTTATTCACTTGTTGTTTACCCATTTAGTCTTTGGTACTTTCGAATTGCGCGTCAAACACTTCCTATGCCCTTTTTTGGCTCTACTTCCGGATGCGTGGCGTCACATATCCTTGACGTCACATCCACTACTGCACCCCTTTCTCTCTTTCCGTTTTTACTCTCACCTTCCTCCCTTCCCTTACGGTGCAGTTCAAGTGTCCACAGAACAAGTGTGACATATACTGCGCCTTTCCTTTGCTGTGAACCAGTTATTCTAATTAATTAACTAATCACCGTATCTAATTACCTAATTATCTTTCGCAATACATTGCTTACTTTGTTGATCAAAAACCGTAATAAACCTTGCAGTGGCTCGGGCTGTTTTAAACTGTGTCAATTTCAACACTTTCTCGCAGAAGTCTAACGCATCAGCTACTGATGCACTGCAGCGCTTGCACGATAAGCCGCACCTTCATTTTGTGCTTCTCTCATTGAACATGGACATCGGTCAATTTATTACCAAGCCGAAATCCTTCCTCGCGTGCAAAGCATCAAGTGATGTCTTTATGCATGCCCACTTCACGAAATTCCCGTCATTATCAACCATGTGACCTCTGAAAGCTAAAGGAATATAAGTTCAGTCTAACCCAATGGCAGGCGTCTTAAATGGCGCGTACGATCTTAGATAAGTCACTTGGGTTCTTAAAACTTACTGAAAGAGGGCCCACAGCACGACTAGGTCGTGCCCAGAGCTATGTCGCAGCTGGGCACCTAAATATTTCTTCATGCTAAAATGCGATGCAGCATCATGGAACGTCAGCAAGACTACCTCAACTCTAATGGATGCTAACCTATCAATGCATTGCCAGGTAAGCTTAGCCCGATCGGTACTCCCGTGAGAGACAATAAAAAAAAAGCAAACGGGGCACTTCAAGCGCATGCTCAATCCGACTAGCATGTATACACATGCGTTTTCGGGCTCAGGCAGGAGGCTGTCATCTTGTACCTCTATCCCGAAGTCCACGTCGCAGACAACCTTATCTCCGACGCGCTCGACATGACTCCTGGCTGCGATGTGATACACGATCAGGGTATAGTAGCGCTGTTCATTCCGACTTCCGGCAAGCGTTTCTAGAAAAGAGGAAGATTCAGCCGGAAATCTCAGGCCTTCATAAATAGATTTGTATCATTTTATTGGTGCCCCAGTTGATGAAAGAGCGCAGTTGAATTTTGACCAAACCTACTCGTAGGCAGCCGGCGTGTAGACGTGGAGCGTTAGTTAGAGCGAACACACGTAAATCTGCAGGATGCTAGTCTCCGTGTTTCGTTTTTGCCCGGCGGAGCAGCTGTTCAATGCCAGGAGATAAAGCTGCTGTCAAAACTCCAGAGCCCTCCTCAGACAATAGCTTCTGTTCTTTGAGCGACTGGCTCGATCCTCTTTGTCAGCCGTCGTTTGATTTGCTGTAACTGTCTTCGCGCGCCTCTTGAGCTGCATGACATTTCCCTCAGACAAATGCAGCAGTTATAGCGTTGCTTTTTAGGCGAATCTGAAACTGCCTATGCAATGTCGTCGACGTCTTCAATGTTTCCGGCAGCCTCAGAGCCGCTTTGTCTTGGAGGCGGTGGTTTCCTTTTCCCCTGCAATATAAAATCGCAAGCAGTAGTATTTCAAAATATTGGTGTATGCATACTGGACTCGCTTGAGGTCAGACCAAAATATATATGGTCATTTGGAAGAGTTGAAGATTATAAGGTGACAGCTGATCAAAAATAACGACACTAGTGCGAAACGAACTCATATTTTTTTTTTATCGCAGTGATATACATGGGCTAAAACTTACACCTAAACTGCCCATTGCATTTTGTATAATCAGAGCATAAGAAATAGTGAATGACAGCTATCCTGCAGGATTTTAACGTGAAACACTTAAGAAGTTCTTGCCTGTGGTTCACGCCTCCAATCGACATGCGCCTTCGCGCAGTAGTGTTAAAGGCGAGCTTATTAGAGCGAAGAATTGGCTGCTCAATCGAAAACCGAGTTGCACCGAGTTGCATCGAGGTGCACCGAGTTGCACCGAGTTGCAACGAAAATCGAGTTGCACCACTGTCGGCAGTAATGACAGAGAAGTGAAATCTCCGAATGTACTTACCGGTTTTTGAAGGTGCTGTGGACACGTGGGAGCACAGTCGCTAGACTTTCTGGTTTCAGCGGAGTAGTTCGCCCAGTCCAGTGAGGAGACTTCGGAGCGAAATTCTCAAAGCACATAGGATTTGTCTTTTGGCTCCCAGGTTTCGAACGGCTAGCTGCCATAAGCGTCGAATGTATATATTGTTTGGAAACCTATCGACAAAACTGCGCATCTGCATTCACGGTCGCAATCCTAGTAAAAGGTGAAGCACAGCAACAACAGCAGGAAGTGTTTGAATAAAGTTTTGTTGAACTTAAAGTTGGAGTGTAAACCATGAACCTTCCTTCGCTCAATTTGCACATCCATGGGCAACGCAGGATGCCACCAATTTCTCTGGCCATGTCGTCTTGGATATCAAAGCAGCGTAAGTTAGTCAACGCACCAACCACGTTAGGTGAACCAAGTGGACGTTTTGACTATGGCAAAATGGACCTCCACACCAGCAGTTCAATTTATAACCTCCTTGGCCTCCAAAGGCTTTTAGATGCAATTCTTTATTGTACTCAAATCCTCGCCTACACTTTCACTATCTCGAGAAAGATAAAGCACGGAAACTGGCAATTCAGAGGAAAAATGAACAAGCTGCGCTTGTGATGTGTGGTGTCAGTGCATGATAACAATTTGCAGCGTGGTTTCGCCAATATCCGGATATGCCAGTTTAATCAGGTGTACTAAACAAAAATTGGCGGTTTCATTTAAAACTTCAGACAGCTTGCTGAGGGGCTAACACAACTGGCATTTCTCGCATTTTATGACATCTGGTGGACAGAAAATGAAATCGTTTACTGTCTCTGAATGAACCTTTTGGTTCAAGACATTCGAATTTGTATCTGATCATTCTTTGATTAGCATCTTAATAATTCTCCTTGTAAATTAATGGTATGCTGTTTTCTCACATTTTAGCGACCCTTGCAAGATTCCTATACCGAGTTTCGATTGTGGGTAGTGGATGAAATAAATAGCGCAGCATGCAAATAAAGATTTAGCCTTAATGTTATAATAATTTGGGAATACTAAATGGTTAGAAAAATGCAGAAGGAAGAAATTACTTTCGTAGCCCGCATCACGGTATATTGTTATATTTCGCGCGTTCACGTTTGTCATAAGCAATTTTCATTTTCGTCTCAGGACGTGGTGTACAGTAGCTACCATTGCCTACCTTTGCACGGTAGGCAAGAGAGCGATGAGTAATTTTAACCAGCGTAAATGTTCACCAAAATCTAGTCGCGAATGTCCCTCCTATATCTATGCATGGCCTATGTTCTAATTAGCAAATGTCCTGCTCGAGCTCACTCCGCTCGATCAATGAGAGCGAACTGTGGCATTTAAGTGTGCTTTTTGGAATATGCTGCTATTATATAAAAAAGAAAACTCGCAAAACAAAAATTTATGAAAAGGGGGCGCACTTCCTACCTTCCATTGTCAGATTCTTTCTTTGCAGACACTTGTTGCCCTTTCTCCATCACCGGCGCCGACATACCGGCATCCATTATAGTACGATGCGACTGTCCTCTCGGAACTTCAGGCGAGTCGTCATGCATTTATATGCTCGGCGAGGAATAATTTCACGGCTTTGCCCCGAAAGCCCACGTAGCACGCTTAAGAAGGATCACTCACTACCAGCTGTCGCACCGCTACAATGATCAAATAAAAACGCTTGAACGCTTGAAGAAAAAAACGTAAACACCTGATGCGAGGCACCAGGAGTTGTGTTGTTATCTTTTCCCATTGAAATATGATTTCCGGCAAACATTTAGCATCAAAAAATAACCGGTCACATAGAAGGCCGGGCTGCTGGTAATAAGATGTTAAGGAAATCCAATGTTTTGTGAGGGCTTTAATTGGTGTTTTGTTGCGAGCAATGCTTTTAGCTCTACTGACTATCGCGATGCTAGTTTGCTTCCGTCTTTAAATCAGCTGTAAATATTACAAATGAAAACGAAATGCAAAACATTTCACGACGTTTCTTTTCTTCTCAGGTATCCATCCAATATATTGGAAATAGGAGTGAAGGTTATATTCTAGAGAACAGCTTTTAGCGTCCGTTCGTTCTTTGCTTGAACGGCGTCGGTATTCTAATCGGCGTAACCGGCCGGCGACTATAGGGTAGCCCAAGCTGCCAACCTATTACATTTTGCCCTGGGCAACTTGGAGCGCAAGATTCTCCTCGTCCTTCTACAACCCGCCACGGTCATCCAGAGCACAGACGTCCCAGACAATCTAGTGACGGGTGGCGTTGGAATCCTGAGCCCACGTCTTGCTATTAAAAGCGATGCTTAAATGTGCCCAGGATAGGGTAACAGGTTAACCAAAACCGATCTCAAAACATTGCAAGCTATGACGAGTATTGAGAAAAGTACTTCAGTGGCGCCTGGGCAATCATGTCGGACGACGGTGAAGTGTAAGGTGGAGCATAAACTCTTTTAAGCATGACTACACATCACCCTAGCCTCTGGGCCTAAGAGTTGGCGCACTCTGATCTGCACGCATCTCATCCGTGGCGAGACTGAATAGCCAAGCCCCGGTGACGATGTTGTTAAAGGCTCGGATTCGTCACGTGGTCGCTACGTCTTGAAGGAGCTCGGTTGGTCGAAATTTCTGGAGCCCTCTACTACGACGTCTCTCGGCTGAAGGTCAAACCGCGCAAGTTAATAACTTTGGTAGTTGAGGCGCCAGGAAATCAAAATTTCCGGAGCCCTCCACTGTGACCTCTCTCGGCTCAATGTAAATCCTGAGCAAGTCTCTGGCACGTGGGAGTTGGTAGGTCAAATGGATTGCAGGCATGAAATGAAGGTAGTATAAGTTACTACACGTGCGTCCCACTGCCAACATGGCCTCTGTTAGCATCTCGAGATGGCGATAAGAGAATCGAACCAGGCAGGCTTACATCCCGAGTCAGACAACTTTGGGCGACTTGGTTAAAAAGGGGCTTTATATTTATGCTGTAACTGTGGGTAGTTGTTTTTCCATCATCTATGTCTATGTCGGGTGGCCTTGCACATGATGTGAAAGATTACGGCTGTATGCTATGCGTGCTAGAGATCAAGTTTGATTTAATTGGGGCAATAACTGAGTACTTGTTTAGCGAGTAACACTGTGCATGAACGGGAACGTAAGTGCAGAATGATGAGCCGGAAAAGGAACCGTTTAGGCACTTGAATCATGCCCTTAAAGGCGAAGCTTAAGGGTTGCGCAAATTATTTGTGGTGAAATATGTGTTCACAGAGGAGATACGCATCCAAGTCGCCTAAGCGCCGCTCGAGGCGAGGTTGCCGAAGCGCGGAGGCGGCGCCAGCAGGTGTCATGAAAGCTCCCCGCTTTCAACAATCAGAAATGAGCGGAGGATTCAGTTACAATTTAAGAATGGTTACAGAAGAGAGTCTTGAGTAAACTGAAACTGCATGCGCATAAGAATACGTTTATAAAAATACTTTACCTTAGCCTATTAAAAAACTAACATTCGTGGACAGATGCGCTTAAATTTAGCATGACTGAGTATACCGTAACCATCGGCAAATATTCTTTTACCTCTAATTTTCCTAATTATGCAGGCTTTGAGTTGCAAAGCTGAAGAAATATTTGCTGCTTCAAGAATATAGGTATTAGAATAAAGACACGCACTGTATACAATTCTTTGTTGAATGGTCACCCTTCCCGGAAAAAAAGGAATTATAGTATACTTCACGGGTGGTTATAGAGAACAGAAAAAACAACAACAGAGAAATATCACTCATTAGGAAGTGGAGACTGAAAGAGCTAATGCTTTAGGTCTGAAATAATTTGTAAAGAATGAGAAGTAGACAAACAGAGAACAAGATACATCTTTATTATGGGTTTGAGGAATGACCTGCTGGGCGTATGAAACTTTTAGAAGATGCTGCTGACAACTAGCTTAACGCAATCCAGACCGTGCGCTTGTGAGCATCTGCCCTTTTTAGATATGCCAAACTTAAGCGACTCGCAGAGACCGTATGCACCAATTCAAAAGTCTAAAAAGCGGGTCGTCTTCACTCGCATTTACCCGCCATGCATGTTAACTAACCCAGCGTCAAGCAGAAAGGGCACATAGGTTATACGACTGCAGAAATTTCAGATAATAGTGCATTGAGATCGATATTTAAATGGGCAGAAAGATGGTTCTAGAGTGTTAACAGCATATAACCAGAACATGTTTACTCAATGTTTTTCGCGCTTGGGGAGCTCATTTTGCCCACCTTACTGTCGATACTTTAAAACCAGTGCTTCATCAGAGGGGCGAGGAATGTGGTCGTATCATTATTCCCAGCTTTACGCATGACTGAACATGGATAATATAACTGAAGGGAGGTGAAGCAGCTCATACATGTATTAGTTTGCGCGAGTTTGTTATTCATCACATTCGCTAGCTGTAACGATAAATCAGTGCACGGTCATGTTGCTTGGCAAGCAGCCCTTGCCAGAGTCATGCCTCTGGTTTTTCGGTCACATAACCGACAACGCATGATTTTCCCAGAACGGGGCCAATTAAGCTATTGAGATAGATTGGGCGCCCACATTGGCAGCTCCTGGCTATTAGGCCATAACATATGATGTTAGGACGTTGAACAAAAGGAGAGAAATTTGTTGCCCTGACTCTGGGTCAAAAGAAGAGAAATGTCACTGGCCAAGCACCTGTCACTGGAAGTGGTAGCGCGTTTGCCGGAGACGGTCACTTTAGGTCACAATATCTAGTTCAAAATTGTGTTGATTAGGAATGTAAACTTTTATAGTGGTAACAGAACCTGTAAGAGTTTTTGACTTTGCAAGCAAAACATTACAAGTGCGCATATCTAATGTGTTATCACAATGCTTCTGCATTTGGTTGTCTTCTTGCTTTTGTAGCGAAAGCTACCCTAAGCTAGTCAGCGGCGCATGTCAGGTAAGCGTCGATAGTCGCTACTGCGCATGCACCGTAACCATGGCAACAGGTTGCTCCAAGTCACATGCAATTAGTGATAATGGCATTGATGGCATTAGCAATGATAATGACGGAGCATTTAACTGATAGTGATAATTTGAGAAAACGTGGTGTACCGTGTGCACCAACAACGCTCCGGCTTTCGCATTTCTGCAGTATAAAGTCCACAGTACTCTAGGGATTTTTAAATTACATTTCTGATGCTCTTTATCCTCGTTTATAGGTGAAAATATTAAGGCGAAAACGTTATATGCTTCATAAAAGGAAAGTCGAGTGGCATCGACGTGCTGTGTTTAATGGTACAAAAATCACGACCATGCCCTTGGCAAGTGGCATGACAATGTAGGCATGAAGACAATAAGGCCACCTGCCGCATACCGTTTACCAGATGCATGCATAAGTGACCAGGACGAGAAAGACACAGACACATTGGCAGACAAAGGAGTTTGGTCGGATTTGAAGCCACAGTGCTAGCGCACTAGAATGGCATCATAAACCACGCTCCAACAACCACCTTTCTCCGTCAACTGACTGATCCCAATGACAAAGCATAGAAGCCTCATTACAAGGGAGACCCAGAGTCACTCAGTGTGCCATCAAATCTTTCTTCCAACAGCCATCTGTCACATTTTGTTGAATCAATTACTGTAAAACCACTAGATGCCTCACTAGGAAGGGAAACAGACCTCCCTCCAAAAGCGTTAAAATCACGAGGATGCCTCCGGCGGATGGCAGGTGGCTTGGCGGAGATGAGATGGGTCGAATGTTATGAGACTACATGTAACGACCAGATTCATTAGAGCTACCAAACTCGGAAGCTTGTTTGAGAAAGGAATCGAACCCATTGAGATCCTTGGTTATCGAGTCAGAAATGCTCTCCTAGGTCGTGCAGACATGTCCGTACAACTTGTTAAAAGGGGGCTTTATATCTGTGTCGCTCCTGCAGACTTGGGTAGCACTTATCCCTGTCCTGCTCTCGGGTAAAATTTGGCAGGTGACATGTCCGGACATTAAATTCTCGGCCATAGCATGGCCTCAGTGCTTTATAGAGTAACGTATTGTAAGGTGTCGAGTTTCTATAAACATTACGAATATTCATGATACAGAGTAGCAGTCATGCTTCTGAGTTACTTAATTACGTAGCATGACTCAAAGCACAAAGTAACATGATGTAAAGTAGCGTAATGCTTTCGTGTTCCCAAAAGTAATTTTAAGTGTCTGTGCTAAATTTCTAATATCCTTTGCCATGCAATGTTTAGATTATGAAATATTTTTTCTGCGTTTTGCTGAGCGAAAGGCAGACCAGTTTTGTTGCGGGTCTTGCTGAGTCATTATTGGTCATGCTCATTCTTTTGATGATATTTTTAATAAAGCATTTTGTTCTGCTCAGTCATTTCTCATCCCCAGCATTTTGCTGTGTCATGTACACTTTTCTTTTAATCATTTGTAATTATTATTTATCTTACAAAGGGAGCTTATTAATGCAGATTGCTGTGCCAGTTGGCGAAGTGACATGTCCAAGAAAACGTTGCGTGAAAAACGACGAGGTACAAGGGAAGAACACGCATACACATAGATGAGCCGTCGTGTATGTATACGTGTTATACCTTCTGTGTCGTCTTTTGAACAGTTTTCTTGGTTATGTTATAAATGCATTTCTTAGCTTTTTCAGTGGTGACCACCTTCTGATCTCAATATCGTCTCTCCGTCGATAGAGAGGATGGATGTAAAGAGGATATAAGAAGATGACACTGCGCAGACACAAACGACGATGAAGGCTTCTGTGCTTTTCGCCGATCAGCTATTGTGCACACTGGAAGCTCGAGCTGTCTTGGTAGCACCCGATATCGTGCTTCGCATCATGATCCCCTTGAGCCCCATGTCGCCGCCTCTAGTTCTACGGACAACCAAGTAAACCCCTCTTCATTTGGTGGAGGTGCTGGGCCCGATTCGAACACGATCACCGTGCAGCTCCGCAGCCGTACGACAGCCATGACGATAAAAGAGGTAAACCAATAGCCAGTATCTGTTGTCGACCTAGTCAATAATGACACAGCGCTCTGAAGGCGACACACAATAAGGGCGCAGCGAAGAGGTGGTGAAGAGGTGCCGGTGTCGATGTGGGGAACAACAGCGGTCACACTGTCCCAGGAAGTCGTCTAAACGTCAAACGAAGAACGAATCTGGAGAGGAGTGAGCAGTTGCTCATGTTCAGTCGAGTCAAGGTCACCGTCCACGGAGAGGTGTGCGCGAGATCTGTGCGCGAGATATGTCATATTCCGAAAGATTATGCGAGATTTCTTCTGATCTAGCGTTCCGGCCATCTGAAAACATACACTTGAACGCGCGCCAAGGAACGCTACTCGACAATAGCGATGGTGTACCGACCAAACACACTTGCGGGCGAAAATGTGACAGAAACTGCGCCTTTAATTTCCTGTAAAGCAATTACAATTATAAGTAGCACTGCAACAAACATTGATAAGAGGCAAATGATAGGAGAGGAAGAGTAGGCTTTTGCCATTCTACTCTCAAGAGACATCTAAGAGACCCTCTGATTTTTTCTTCCATTTTTTAAAGCTGCGCATGCACTGAAACGATATGACTTATTCTAGCCTACTCGAAGATGATAATTGTTCCCTTGCAACCCCTTTCATTTTGTGGAATTTCCTGCCTTCTTAAGCTAGCTGTATTGCTTGTGCAGTCATTCCAGCGGTTATGCATACGCTCACGCTATGACTGGGTTCAGCACTGTATTTATTGCTTTCTTTTCATAAGGGAAGCCGGACCCCGCCGGGGTGGCGCAGTGGTTACGGCGCTCGACTACTGTTCCCAAGGACGCGGGATCAAATCCCGGCCTCGGCGGCAGCTTTTCGATGGAGGCGAAAAGCAAGGCGCCCGTGTGCTGTGCGATGTCAGTGCACGTTAAAGAACCCCAGGTGGTCGAAATTCCCGGAGTCCTCCACTACGGCGTCTCTCATAGCCTGAGTTGCTTTGGGACGTTAAACCCCATAAACCAAACCAAACCAAACCATAAGGGAAGCCGGACTTTGCCATTTTTTGCTTTTTGAATTATCCTGAGTAGAGTTTCATGCTGTAGAAATATCGAGATATCGCATGAAACGTTATTGTGATTCGAGGTGTTTAGGGCGAGTCTCATTAGAGGTCCGAAAGATCGTCATCTGAGCATGCCAAGTGCTGTGTAATGTACAACAGGCGTTTCCTTGAAAACTGGCTTCGTCTCGGCGCTGACGGGCTAGTTTTGCTTCAGGGCCTGAATAATGTAGTTGCTCTGTTAATGGCAAAGAACCCCTTATATAGAAAGTACGGTATGACATGTTAAGCATGTCTTAACTTCGTGAGGGAATACGTGGAGCGGCTTGGTCGTAACACCGCGGCGATTGCGAATATGTACACATTGCGTGAATATATTCATATTAACGTAAGCTATACATTCACAAACGCAGCCGTGAAATGTAGTTCAAATGGCGTACCAAAATTTTAAATGAGAAGTTTAAAGGAGGTGTTGTGTCCGAGCTAATTTATTGCTCAGAAGGCGTCGGTGTGTCTGCGTTCGCTCCACGGGCATCTCAGCAAGCTTCGTCTGCAGATGCCCACCCGGTCTGCACGCACGCCTCAACAGCCGCTGTCCTCACCCATGGCCATTTCGAAGCGCCGATTTGGTCGCTTTGTGAAGAAACGGCCTGACTTCCCAAGAAGAGCCTGGCCTGTTAATGACCTACAGAGGGGTGGCGGCGGAGCAAGCGACCGTCGTCGGAGCCGCGCGGTGTCGGGTTACGGTACTCGACATCGGACAAAAGCGAAGGGAGAAGCCATCGTCGGCTTCGCGCGAGCTCTGGCCTGCTGGCTGAAGTGTTTGCCGCTGAGGGGGAGACCCACAAGGCGCCGGACCAAACGGACAAAAACAGAGGCAAGCCGTGAGAATAGAACGATGGGGGGTCGCTTGTGAACTGGCGACGTGTTTGTTAAAGTGTATTGGCACACGTGCAAGAATGTGCGGGGCGGGGCTCAGTGATGCAGTGCGCAAACTGTCACCTCGCGCTTTGCGATTGGCCCGGGCCGAATATGAACCAATTCCCTGCCTAGGGACCTAGGGAGACCCAAGAGAAGAAAACCTGGTGTCCAACATCGGGAGGGGGCTTCCTTCTGAAATCTCCAAAGTGTACACATATAATTAAACTACTTGTACTCAGCTCTAATGAAAGCTCCACGTCTCCGCGGTTCCTCGACGCCTCGCCGGTCAACGCTACCTTCGGCTCCGGTCCTGTGCGTCCGGCGTCGCGACAGAGGCTTAACACACGTGGACTTACTTTGTGAATAATTACCCAGAAATGGAGGCTTCTTATGGTGGTGTACCATGCTGGTAATGTCAAAACATGATTCATAGTAGGACAGAGATCCGGCAGTAGCGCTGTGTGCGCATGCTAGCAGGAATTCCTAGAATGACACGCAATATAGGTATGTTAAACAGCGAGAAATTTTTAGAGGTCATAATATCGTCTCTACACACTGTATTCAGTTTACGTCACAATTTTTGTGTAGTTTTTCTTTCAGTTCCTTCAGTCTCACCAGGGACGCATTCATTTTCTCAAATATGTCTGCACTTCATGCTTCCGCTTGTAATCCGTCATAACCTGCCGGATTCATTCTATACATGGGAACTTGAGGCACATATGCTAGGATGTCCCGAATATACCTCAGTTATATCAAGTTAGGACTCTGTATAATTATTTTCCGCTTCTCTGAACTCTTGCAATAGATTCAAAAATATTTGGAAGCACTAGCTTTTATGTTCCCATTTCTGGATGTCTTGTTGACGTAGTAATAAAACTGAACTTAATCAGTGGATGCGTTGTCATGGAAACCGCCGGCGGGGTAGTAAAGAGGAGGGCACCTGTAGTGCGATCTAGCTTGTGCGTGTTATCGCTGGAATCAATTGGAGAGTAGCTACTATGGAAGGATGTTGAGACTTAATCCTGACGCCACTGGAACACGCATTGGTTACGTAGTACGCTGAGTAGTTGAGGATCAGTCACGTCATGATCATGAGTATAGTAATAACACTAATTGAGCGTTATGGAGACGGCACCTGTAAATATGGGGTCGCCTGCCGGGCACAGTTTGGTACCGACTCTAGCTTATGCACCTGACAGGTGATAATCCACCGGCTGAACAACGTTATAGTGGTGACAGCGTAGACAATCATCGTCCTGATTTTATGCCCGTTTCACAAACAAGTAGAAATGCCTGATGGAAAGTGTTTAAAAAGGTTCTGCAAAGAAACTATTACGTTCTAGCGCGCACATCACGACAGTAGAGAGATAGAAACATCGACCAAATCTATGCGTGTGAAACTCCTTACTCCGACTCGATTGTGCGGACTCGGGAATGAGCGAAAAGATGTCGGACATGGAAGCTCACGCTCTATCCATTGCGGACAATAATTTCGATTTATTTTGGTGCAGTAAAATATAATGCGAAATTCGAGCAATCTTCTGCACCCGACAATGCGGCGTGCGTGCACACCTGTACCCTGATAGTATGCATATGAGACATACGCTAAGGTATGAGATTTTGAGAGAGGCCATCTATTGAATTACCCTATTGTAATCTCCGCCGCTACAAATCTGTTGCATGGGAGTAGGAGGCTCTAGTGGGGCATTTGTACTGCGCCTCATTGTGTATGCCTGGACGGATGCATGGAATATAGGAGCGTCCCCTTTGAAACTGGGTGGTAGCAGTAGCTATCATGCTCATTTTTCTTCCTATGTCTTAATTATCGATTTAGATTGGTTAACTAAACCATCATTCTATTTATTAAATTTTTGTTTCTACATTACTGACATTATGTCACTTCTCTGCTTTTAAGCCACCAATCTTCCAGTCGTTTTTTGCTAGTTTCCACCGCCGGTTTATTCACCCGGCCAGTGGTATCTCTACACCACAGAGCTTGAGGAACAGTGACTGCGCCTGCATCAACTTCCGGATGGATACCATTACGTTCGAGTATAATATGGTCAATTGTTTCACTGGAGTTACCACATACAGCACATGTACATGCCGGCAACAGGCACGGTCTCTCCTCTGGCGCGGACAATCTGAACCACTCTGTGTGTTGTGCTACAATGGGAAAATCGATACCCACTCTGGGCAAGTACCTGTGCATGCAGAGTTTGTATCCACAGTAAAGAAGGACGTCAGCATCCGCGAAAAAGGGCTAAACACTTTTCGCTACACGTTCAGGAAACAATCCGGCAGATATCTCGAAGATGTTGGCGCACACGCTGGAAACAATCCTCCCTAGTGCTAATCATGCTCTGGCAGCCTAACCAGGTTCTTTGAAAATCCGAGTGAATTTTCGTGCCGGACCTACCCAAATCCGCAGCAGGTCTCCAAGGTGAACAGCCTCTAGTCTCAAGATCAGTGTAGGTAAGGGAAGTCGGCAAAACAGATTCGTAACCTTGGGAAAAGGATGGGACCTGACGGCTGAGCTGGTCCGGCTGTGGTACAGAAGCAGGAATGGCACTGCACCAGGACTGGCTGATCAAAAGGGCCACATAATGGGATTTTACCGCGCGAGACGGACCTATTGTTGTCCGATGGCGAAAAGAATCACTGTTCCATCCGCGCAACTATTTGGGCCCTATGACCCTTTTCCCAACCTTTTCACCTAAAAAAACTGAGCACTAGGCCGGAGAAAAGTTAGTACCCATTGAAGACCGATGGGTACTCGATGGTACCAGGGATCGAACCTGGTAACTCCCGAATGCGGGACGGATACTCTACCACAAGGCCACCCCTCTACCAGTCTACCACAAGGATACTCTACCACAAGACCACCAAGAAGAGTTACAGCTCGCCAAATGGTATCACTCGGGCTTACATGGAATCGCTGCCACCTCGTTGGTCGTGTTGTGGGTCGCACCCAAGTGCTCGTGCAGGCGTGGTCGCAACACCCGTGTTGCACTTTCATGACGTATACACCTGCCAGACGCCGTAGGGCCCCTGGCATCGGTAACTCTCTTCGTGCCGCACTCCAAGCGAGAGCCCGATTCTACCAAGTTTTGCTAAGCGTCTTGGTTGTGAAACCGGCCCCGTTGCTGGAACCAGGGCCTGCCGCCTATGTACCGGAAGCGCGAGTGGAGGCTTTATCCTCCACTCGTCTGGTCACACAACGGTACTACTCAAAAAGTGTTTGCAGCAGATTTGGTTTCGCTTCGTCTTCACTCTCTTAGGTTACTGAGACGCCCGAGGGCCTCAGCATTTCCCAGGACGTCTCTGATCGGCCGGAGGGGGTGTGAAGACAGTCTCTAATAACGACCCGATGTATCCACGCGGGCTGCGTTACACATGGTTATCCTTACTCCTGAGGGCATAAGTCAGCAGGGGTTCTAATGCGGCGCCTTTACATAAAGACTTAGCCGGCACTCTCCATTCTTAGATTGCACCAGCGGGTGAACCAACTCTTTATTTCCGCCACTTTTGAATGGTAATCACCAACTGCAGCGGCTTCCTCCTTGGATGAAAGGGAGTCAGGAGCACCCCAGCCTTATCCGTAGTTTCGTTTCTTGATAGGGACATCATCGGTAAAGGCTGCAGTTTCAATGTGCCCCGCCGTAGTTTTCCATAAATCCGAGAATCTATCCCACTTTAGTGAGTTAGACTTCCTCAGAGTGCACCAATCTCCGAGGTTCCAGTCTGCCGTCCGGGCATCCCCCAAAGTGGCCTACTGGATTACAGGAGCGCGCAGCAGCTCCTAGCCTTATTCTTCAAGGCATCATCATCAAAGATTGCACCTCGCTCGGTTACAGGAGGACGCAGCCCCTCCCAGTGACCAACCAGAAGTAAATCTATCCATCATCGGAAAAACTGTTTTAGTTTGCTCGTTGCTTGCGACAAATTAATTGCCGCCAGGCTGACCTGTCCCTCTTCAACAGGTTACACCTGAGTCCTGTCCGCTTCCGTGGAGGGCTCTCGGGAGCGGGTTCACCCCTGTTGTGATCCCGCGCCAGCCACCCCGTAGCTTGGAATTGCGGGCTCGCACCATACATGGGCCTTGCTATTGGAGAAAGATATTATGCAACACAACTTCAATGCTTGGGCATCATCTAAGCCTCAGCGCTTAACGTTCCTTCACTTCCAGAACCTAAAAGACAACGAACTCAATGACCACATCATATGAGATGCCTCCGTACGTTGCCTTTCAGGAGAGAGAGAGAGAGAGAGAGAGAGAGAGAGAGAGAGAGAGAGAGAGAGAAAACTTTGTTTGGTTAAAGGAACTGCGTGGGTGATTTCCTCAGTTCAGGATACCATTGGCTAGGGCTGCCTCCCGGGCCCTGGTGAGCAGGCTGCGCTGCTCAGAGAGACCCTTGTAGGCCAGCTGTGCCTCCCACTCCGCCTGGCTGAGTGCTCGAGGTTTATATTTCTCTAATTGCTCTTTGGAGTTCCATATCATGCGCAGGATGTCCGAGACTTCACCGCATGTAGTGCATGTGTTATTTGTGAATTTTTCGGGCCAGATGTTGTGGTACTTTGCTAGGTTTGGGAATGCCTTAAATTATCTCGGAATCAGCAGATTATCAAAACAAAACCATATAAAACCGATACTCTAAGTTTCAAGGCTTATAGAGAGCATAATAGAGTAGCAATAGTGGCCATGTAGTTTAGTGTGCGTGTCTCTGTGGCACTCACCATACTTTGAGGCAAATGAATAGAGTCGTTGATCTTTGGGCCACAAGATACTCCCAAGAGTGCTCGTGGTGGCTGTCTATATTTTCATACACTCACCAATGGTGTCGGAAATTTATCTCCGGCGCAATAAGCACTTATCCATTCACAACAATGTTAGTAGTCCAGCATTTTATAGATGTAGATACTTAAAATGCGGAATGAAAAGGCGATGTGAAGGCCCTTTGCGTCTATTTTTAAGGCGGAGTGTAAACGTCTTCCTAATCTTTTCGTACGTCTGAATCTCTGGTTGGGCCTGGCTTTCGTTGCCCAAGAATGAAACTTATTGTTTACTAAAATGCAATTTTTGGCATGGTGACACGTATCCAGTAGTTTGTGCTCTGCTGTGATGTGCCTGGTTGCACTTCACTTATGTGGCGTTTCGACGGGCTATGGCTGTATTTTGAGGTTTGAAACTGTGTAATGTGTGAGTCGGCGGTGTTATTCACGGGACCTGTTATCACCTTAGTGTTCCCGGAGACTGTGATGGGTTCCGATTGATTAGATTGGGCGAGACACTGATGAAGCGAGCCTGTTAGTTCAGCCACCATGTTTTATTCCATAGTGGCCAGCAGAGTGGTAACATTCCGATTACAAACACTACAATCGCAAGAGACATAAAGGTAAAGGGTTCATGGTGATAAGTAAAACAAGGATTGAGTTTTTATTACTTAGTCTCATGTGCTGTCGCTTGCCTATCAATTCAACCAACTAAGAGGAGGCTTCTTTCCGTCTTGATTTCGCCGCTGCTTCCCACTTCATTATATCTGGTGCAACGAAGCAGCCTGTATAGAGGACTACCAACACCGATACGGGTGGGGATGGGAAGCCTGCAAGTCAAGAAATGCAAAAGTGTAAGCGAAAGGGACGAACCACGACATCGGTATCGGTGTAGAGCAGTGCCGTAAAAAAATTATAGTTTTGCGGTTTTCCTTTTGCCAGATTGCGATGTGGAGTAATAAAGGCATTATAGTAGGCGCTGCTTGTGTATTTCGCTTCTTACAGAAGAAGTTAAGACCCAGGTCATTATCTTCACCCTAGTCTATATGCGCATACCCACCGAGCAAGATCCTTCTGCACAGGATGATGCAAACGTCCATGTCAGCCAGATGGAAGATGCAGGCGCACAGGGTGAGCAGATAGTGGGGAGCCCCCAGCACTGCTTCGGCCACCCGAGTACGTTGTGGCGTAGTGAGGTACTTCAGCTGTAGTGGTTCAGAAAAACAACAACAATAATTTCCCGTTCGTAACTGCATGTTACCTTAACTCATAGCTTTCATTCTTGCAATATGCATATGATTACAAGCCTATATAATCATGCCAAAGAACTATAATCACTATGGATCTGTAAAAGCTACCTAACGTTTGTATTGAGTTTCCACCGTAAACGGCTATATAACGTGAGGCCTTAGCATTTTCAAACGCTGTCAGTCACATGCTACATCAAGAAGAGAGGTAGGTTCATATGATGAGAAAAAAAATGTTCAGAAACAACAGAAAAAAATGAATAATTACAACATCTTGTGCGGTCGCGTAGGTAGTTGATCTGGGGGTAAATATCTATACGATCGCAGCCCGGCGGGATCCCGAACAGTGAACCTTCTCTGTATCTTGACCTGCACCTTTCTGTTGTATTTCAAAAAGAAGAAAACTCTGGCTCTCGTCACTTGTGGCAGCCGTACATATTACTTTGTGAAAACATTCCTGTATAGTCAAATGTGTTGGGAGTCGCCTTCATTTTTGATGTGTTAGTTTTGTTTCTACTTCTCATTTTGTTTCTTTCATGCTGCGAAATTCGACTTAAGGATAGGCTACTTAATCATCACTTAACATAACTATAACTTGCTCTGTAATTGCAGAATTCTTTGTAATTGCAGAAAGTTACAGTGGAGTTACATCACAAATAGCAGAACATTCATTTTGCACGCGAGTCGTGTGAATGTCTCCCACTCCAATTCTTCACCCAAAGAGGTGCTACCTCATAATGCGCTGAGGGGCGTTGAAGAGTAAGGCGTAACATTGTTCAACACAGATATCTGGGCGAGTTGAAAGGAATGCATAGCTAACACCAGCGTATAAACGCGGACAAACAGAGGACATGTAGAGGGAACGTTTGATGTGCTCCTGTGTTCCTGTTTATGCGATAATTTTAGCCATATAAGGCGTAACATAGCTAGTTTCTCACGTCTGCGGCTCCACCTGCTGATCATATTCAGATGTAAGTACCTGTATACTTGCTGAATAAATAGTAACTTAAGTGGTGCCTTTGCAATGTCGCACATGCTCATTAGCACGCAGTCATCCACTACCGCATTAACGGCAAGATCAGCCGATATAGATACAAAATCCCGCCTTAAAAAAGCCGTGCGAATATGCCTGCTTTGCCTAGGGGGCGTGTCACAACTCAGGCTTCAAACATGCTGGATTCCATTTGTACCTAGCCTCTCTTCTCAAAAGAGCTACCCAATGTGGGAGCTCCAGATGACGTGGCCTTGCCATGTAGTTTAATGACCTCAACCAAACCACCTACCAACAGTGTTCGGCCCTGTCACTTTTCACTTGCCAACACCCCCTGATTTTCTTTCTTTTTCTGATTTTGTTTTACAGAACGGGATCTTTAACATTCTCGCGTTAATATTATTGTTGTACTACAGGAGGCACACTTTGTGTTTCCGGGACACTTGAGCTATAAGTGATGTAGTAGGCTGGTCTGTTTTTCTATCGAATTCATCTTGTCAGCTAATGTAAAAAAAGTAGCCATGTTAAAAAGATTCACCGTGTTTGAAGTAAGAGAAAGCAAGCGATTATTAGTGACCCTAACACTCGAAGCAGGTAAGGGCTCTCGATTTATGCCAATTTCCCTTAGCAAAAAATGAACAAGCGGTCATTGGCACCTGAAATATTACGCGCACCTCAAAGTTCCTGACGGGCCTCGTCTTCCATGCTTCTGCCGCGAGAATCTCCGTTGCGATGCCGGCGATGCTCAACACGGACCATATGGTAGCCACTTCGTCCATGCCGTGCCATAGCCAGCTGAAGCCGAACGCAGTGGCTGTCCCAAACAGCATCCAGAAGGCTCCTTTCCTTTCGCCGACCAAGGCATTGTAAACGTACCTGCGAGCGCAGCGTTTTGTTGGCGGCGCATGGTGATAGTAACGAGAAACTATTGACAACTGAGTGGTCGAATTCATTGCACGTGCACTCTTGTGGGAATATGAAATTCAGCGATAACTGAGAAATCAGTGTTTAATAATTGCTGGGGGTAGAGTGTTAGCCGTTTTAACTTTATGCCTTTGTACTAGCACCAAGGGCATGGACTTGCGATCTTCTCCTGATGAGTGCCGAAGTGTAGTTGTGCGCTGTAGGAAGTCGTGGGAGTGAGTGACGTGAGTGACTATCTGAGTGCGACCAATGTGTCATATACAGCTCATCTGTAAAATGCGCATTGTCTTACCGGGCTGGAAATATTGCAGATCAAAATGCAAAGGCGCAATCATAACTTAGGTATGGTGCAAGTGCTGTGAGTGGAAAGCTCTCGACCACGTGTTACTGCGCTTGAATGGCGCCCAATACTTTTTCTGGAACCGCGCGCCTTTGCGGTGGCTTCACAAGACCACAGTTTCGCGATGACTCAAAATCCAGTAACTCCTCGTTTGGTAAAGGTCGCATGTAAGGCGATCGGCAAGGAAGCTTTGAAATAAATCGAATTAGACGTCATTTCATCGAGCGAGGTCGGCAGCGAGACATGGGAAACGGGCAAGCTGGCTGCAGGCATCGTTGTGGGAACGACAGAAGAGCTGAAACCTGAGAGCGGAGGGTGCAAGCATAAAACGCCGGAAGCCTCGCAAGGACTATACAGTTTGGCATTGCGAGCCAAGAAAGTTTGAGCAAAGCTCAAGAAATGAGCTTGTGCAGCGCGCTACGCCTCGAGTTTAGCTAAAAAGCCGCGATAGGCGAATGCGACTACAAGTTGTCAGCGAGAAGGCCAATGTATCAGATGCCCCTACGGGACGGCTAGTCAACTTTCAAGAGATAATATTGATCCGTGGGAGAAGCAATACTGAGGGAGCAGGAAACGACAGCACTATACTTCATGTCGCAATGTGACGGGCAACAAAATGATCCCCATAGACTGTGATTACGCAGGACACAGTGTCGGTCAATGTGGAAGATGTTCGTTGCCAAAGTTGGGGCCGAGAGTGACGCATAGGAAAAAAGCTGAGAGCTCAAGGAGGCTTGAGTAATGATTTGCGGTCAACTTTGAATCTTAGCTGTTATTTGTGAAAGCAGTTCCTCTAAAGAGCAGTCGTGCCACAACGGATATTACAACCCTTGTGACATTCGCTATCGTTAAGCAGGTATCATTGCACTGCCCTTTCGACGGATTGAGATCTTTAGGATACATCTCCTGAGATGTACTGCAGAGCCGTGTGATTAGCTCATCGTATAAGCTTAGTTCTTTCCACTGTCTCCTATTCCGATTGCTGTTTATTTTTCCTGTTAATTTAACCTGTTTATTTCTCACACTTTGTAAGCTATACCTGCTCCGTAACAGTACGGTATAATACAGTAAAATTGAAGCTAATAATGGTGTCTTTGTAGCCACCAATATTGTGCGGTATGTCTGGCCTCCTTAAAATACGCGGCATTTCCCGTGCAGCCTTTGCAGCATTTGTCATGTTTACTCTCACAATATGCTCGGATTCAGCACTGTGTCTATTGTTTTCATTACTTAAGCGAAGCCTGACATTGCCATTTCCTCATCCTGAGTTATCCTGAGCAGAGTTTCGTGCTTTAGCAATATCGACATATCACATGAACGGAATGGGGGACGAGCGGCTGAGGACAGGCCTGCGGAAAAATCTGTGAGAAAGCTTTGAGATGTCAATAAATTCATACATGATTTCTCATACCTAACAGATAGCAATTTTATATGATCTCATACAAATATCCTTCACCATATGATGAGTATACGAGTTATTATGACATTTTTATGAGTTTGTTTTGAGAAAATATGTAGGAGGGTATTGTGATTCGTGGCGCTTTTTTAGTAGGGAAATGTCACAGGTAATGTCGAACAGGTTTAAAAAGCAGCAGAATGCTTACTTCCTGATCCACAAGTGCATGCCACGGTCGAAGTACCTGAAAGTAAAGGACAAAATGCACGGCTATTAGATGAGCCTTAATTGAGGAAACCTCATGAAATATTTTCTCCCCCTGTGCTCGTACGCTTAGGGACAGAGGGACCTCCATGTGACAATAAATTTCTCTTACTACTTTTGGCAGCCTAGTAGCAGAGATTAAAATCTTTAATACGTGTAATTGGACATTTTATTACTCAGAGGAAGTCTCTGAATTCATGACTATAAAAGAGTACAATGTTATTGCCTTAGTCTGAAGAGGAATTATGGTTTTCATGACCTTCTGTCCAGCGCTGCGTACATATTTCGGCATCTATACCAGCCGTTATGACGTCCGCCGAGTAATAAACTCACTTTAAACACGAGGGTTTCATTTTATTGTATAAAATATGGCTGCTAATAAATAGCGGCAAACATATCGAAGTACGGCAAAATGATAAACATCAACGCGCCGTATGGTCGTACTAATTTTTAAGTACTTTAAAGGGACCAGGAGACCGTTATGAGTCAACAATGTTTCAATGCGAGCAAGCGATAATGGTTTTCAGGGAGTTTTCTGTAACAAACGTTGCTGTCTATATTTCTGGAACATATTGCGCCCCAGTAGAGCAAAAATGACACACACACACACACACACACACACACACACACACACACACACACACACACACACACACACACACACACACACACACACACACACACACACACACACACACACACACACACACACACACACACACACACACACACACACACACACACACACACACACACACACACACACACACACACACACACACACACACACACGCACGCACGCACGCACGCACGCACGCACGCACGCACACACACACACACACACACACACACACACACACACACACACACACACACACACACGCACACGCACACGCACACGCACACACACACACACACACACACACACACACACACACACACACACACACACACACACACACACACACACACACACACACACACACACACACACACACACGCACGCACGCACGCACACACACACACAAAAGCCAAGCATTTGAAGCGAAATTCCTCACAACAACAAATTCATTCCCGGGTTTGCACAGATTTCATCGGTCAACTACTGATGCATCACTTCGTTATTAAGCCCTAAACGTTCCGAAGTTCATCCCCTGCCCAACTGACGGTATAGACCACTTAAAAGTACGCTATTCACAAGGCGTTCTCACGGTCCTTTTCCTTCTTCCTACGCATTTGTTTTTGTTTTTTTCAGCATAAGACCAGCCTCATCTTTGCAGGCATTGGTGTGATGATGCTAAGTCATTGCCTTCCAGCCGGTATCGAGATAGTCCACTTCCTCTGATCTCAACCACGCAATGCGTCCTCCATCTACAGTACCCTGTCGCCTAATCTCTTGCTTTTGCTTGCTAACTAGGGAGTGGGATGGGTCAGGCACTCCCTGTTGAGCCAGGCGAATTCGATGGTCGCGGTCTCCTCTGTATAGTCACTACATACATCAAGTGGATTATGTAAGTTTTCGGGCAGAATCATAAGCACGCATCATTCATTTAACATTTCTTCGAACCATAGATTACCCAACCAATAATTGATTTTTCAGCATCTCTAACAGTCTTTTCCCCGTTCTACTACTTTGCCAATTAATCACACCGGTCCTTTCAGGCTTTCTTACAGTGTTCAGTGAGTGCTGTTCCCGCGAAGATTTAGTATTCGGCAATAATCACTACATACGTCAAGTGGATATGAAAGATTTCCGATGACGTTACACTAAAGGGTTGGCGAACACTCACCTCCAGAAGTGCGAGCACCGATGCATTCTTGCGATGCATTTTGAGTGGGGTGGCAGTTCTACGCCTTCGGCACGAGCCAGGGAGCCGGCGAATCCGTAGCAAAACACATAGCGCAAAAAGAAGAAAAAGTACAGAGCCAGTCCATAGCCCAGAAGGCTGCTCACGCTCAGTTTTTCGACCTTCGATGTCCGGTGGGACAAAGCCGAACTGCGTGCAGGAGAAGAGAGTAAAGGCCTTGCAAGGTTACTGCTCTTGTGGACTCATCTTATGTAACCTAAAAAGAATCATGAATGAACAACGCTGCACAGAACTGCGACACAGAGTTCCTTTTTACTTTGGTGGCAGTGCGAGTGCCATTGAGTGGCCTGGCACACGATTTAGGGCCGAGAATTGCCTTGAAGGGTCAGTGAAGTGAATCACTCATATCTTGACGTTGATATTGCATCTCCCGGCTACACTTTAAAAACGGCATCTCCTACCCATACACCCAGATATGAAAAATAGAACTGCATGTAAAAGTGCCTTACAAAAAGCGAAGAAATTGCCACGGAAAATAGCAAGACTTACGCGGTGACCGCTACGCTGCAGCTGCAAAGCTAACATGTGTATCCGCCCTAAATAAATAAATTCGAATATCTGTACATTCCTTCGCGACCGACCTCAGTTACTAACGCTGGATCATTTGCGTTACAAACTGAAATGTGTACTTTTTATTCATTTTATTGTAAAGACTTGGTAATATTTTCATCATGATTATGGCTATTTTAATACAAAAATGCAGTAGAGTGTAGTTGTTCATTGACAGTAGATGCATGTAGCCTTTCTTCACGGAAAGAAGCAAAATTGAAAAGAAGCAACCCTACGAATGCCAATCGCAAGACGCCATCTTTCCATTTCAATCCACCCCTCTTCATGCTTCATCATTTATCCTCGCCTTCGCTCATGTTCATTTGGTTTCCTTCTGAGACTCTCTCATTGATGCTTGATTAAATTTCATTTCATTTACTAGCTTTAACCAATGCAAATAATCCAGGCTGCGAGAGTCGCCGTAGGGTAGGACTCCGGATAATTTCGTCCACCTGGGCTCCTTTAACGTTGCCGCCTCATAATGCGAAATAATCGTGTGCCCTCCTAGGCCCCCAGATCGGGTCTCTCGAAACATGCCATGCGTGGAAAACTCGCCGTAATTAAACTATCAAGTGACAAAAGAGGACTGTCAGTTCCTGGCCAGATAATGGCTCGCAGCGACGGATTCACAAACAACAAAGCTTTACACAGCCAGGCCAATGCACAGAAGAATTAGGCAATAATATTCAGCACATGTACAAAGCGTTCAGCACAGCAAACCAAAGCAAAGCACTAAACCCTCAACACAGAAGTGGCTCTAACGTAGAGGTGTCCGGCAACAAATGCACGCAGGGAAGCGAGAGAGGCAAACACATAACAGACTGTCCAGCGACGCCTGGAAAGTCGTGTTATTGGCGTCGCGAAGACAGAGTGCGTTCCCTCGCTCGCAGATTCGTGGCTGGTAGAGTAGCGTGCTCGCCCCAGGAGACGTGCAGTACAACCTCGATAGGAGTCAACTGGTGCTCGAATTGATTCCTCACGCTACGCAACCTTCGTTAAGGTCTCGCTGAGTCTATTATTTACATCTCGCCTAGACAGACGCTCACACAGTGTCGTTTATAGCGCAAACGTCCTCTAACCCTGACGACAAGAAGCGAATCGCCATTGGTCAGGAGCAGAAAGTTTTTCTGGAAACTCCGAGTTGCTTTTCCGATCGTTGCCGTCGTTTCCGATGAAGGATTTACAGGGCACTGCTTAGAGCGCCGATGGCTATGTGTTGTCAACCCGTAAACGATGTGCTTTTTCTGCAAGAATTTGTAACTGCCATTGAGCCTAATAAATTTTACAAACTGATATCTGGTTGGTTTGTGGGGTTTAACGTCCCAAAGCGACTCAGGCTATGAGAGACGCCGTGGATGAGGACTCCGGAAATTTCGACCACCTGGGGTTCTTTAACGTGCACGGACATCGCGCTGACAGCACACGGGCGCCTTGCTTTTCGCCTCCATCTAAAAGCGGCCGCCGAGGCAGGGATTCGATCCCGCACTCTTGGGAACAATAGTCCAGCGCCGTAACCACTGCGCCACCCCGGCGGGGCTACAAACTGATATCTGCCATAATTACTTCTTTTGTTCGCGTTGATTGTTGTCGATTCATCAGGTCTTCTCGCTCTGTCGTTTTATGACTTTGTGTTGTATTAGTTTTGGTGTTGTTTCCATGAAGTTTCATAGCTAGTATTACTTTTTTTGCTGTCTTTTTCTGTGTTGAAATGTTGCTTGTTTTTCTTTTTTCCCGTAAGCTTAATTGTGAATCATAACTATTTCATTTCAAAGTTATATGCTACTTTTTATTTTCGTGACTTTATTTTTGACCATTTACCTATAACCCCCCTTCCCTTTCCTCCCCTATGTAATACTCTCAGCAGTGAGGGGTTTTAGGAGTATTTTGTATAAATAAATAAAATAAAACTCTCGACGCCATTCTTGGAGAGATTTGTTTCTCGACCGAGTTGGTTTCTTTAATATGCGCTTATTGCGTCGCAAACATGCCCTGACAATATACATGGGAGCCTGGCTTCGAGCATCTATCTAAAAGTAGTCGCCACAGATGGGCCCATAATGAGGTCTGCCGGCTGAATAGTCCAGCGCCCTAACCCCTAAGTCACTGTGGTGGGGTTGCTTTTTCGGTTACTTCATCGAGCGATGCTTTAATGCTGGAGTTTTCTCGTTTTCTTGCGGTTTGAGTAATACACTGTGCACGAAAGAATGATGTTACGGATACTGAGGCACTTTTAAAACACACTATTTTCCTACTTTTCAGATACTACTGAAGTTTCATGTTGCATAAAAAAATCTGAAAAAGAGATTATAACGAGCTTTATTGTAAGGCGAGCTCGTTTGCTAGGACTAGGTCGAGGTTTGCAGGTAGGCGCTTGCAAGGTAGGCGCCAGCTCGATCAACTAGTGCTCGCGTCTCGTGCCAGCGCGCTGGCGCCAGGTCATCTTCTTCTTTACAATCACCCCCCAGGAGAAAAGGGAAAAGGTCTGGCGAAGGCGTGACGAGCTCAACAATCTAATTGACGGGTGAGGTGCGCTGAAGGACGCGGTAGGGTCCTTGGTATATCGGCAGTAGCTTGGATGTGAGGCCAGGTGACGCACAAGGCACACGTAGCCAAACACGGGCTTGCGGAAGAAAGCTATCGGCGGTGTGAGCTGTGTCAAAACGATATTTCTGTCGGCCCTGGTCGGAAGACGTGAGTGAACGGGCGAGCTTCCTGCACTCCTCAGCGTATCTCGAGGCTTCAGACACGGTGGTGGCTTCAGAAGGATCGGGCCGGTAAGGAAGTATGGTATCGAGTGGTGAAGATGGCTCATGTACATATAATAGGAAAAATGGCGAGAATCCCGTAGTGGTCTGCGTAGCGGTGTTTTAGGCATACGAGACGAAGGGTAGCAATGCATTCCGGTTGGAATGGTCGTCAGCTACGTACATCGACAACATGTCGCCTAGGGTTCGGTCGAATCTTTCAGTCAGACCATTTGTCTGCGAGTGGTAGGCCGTAATAGTACGATGGATAACGTTACATTGCTGCTGGAGGGATGAAACCACTTCAGATAAGAATACATGACCACGATCGCTCAGCAGTTCCCGTGGCGCTCCGTGACGAAGGATGAAGTGGTGTAAGATGAAGGCAGCAACAACGCGTGCCATAGTAGCAGCTAGAGCGGCGGTTTCGGCATAGCGGGTGAGATGATCTACCGCTACAACGACCCAGTGGTTTCCGGTTGCAGTGTAGGGAAGCGGGCCATAAGGGTCAATGCCTACTCGGTCGAAAGGTCTTGATGGGCAAGTAAGAGGCTTCATGGGGTCGGTAGAATGGCGATGGGTGACTTTCCGGCGTTGGAAATCAAGGCATGAGCGAACGAACTTGCCGACATAGGTGTACATTCCGCGCAAGATATTTAGGCAAAAATGAGTGCTTTGGTTCATGTATGGGTCGTACTGTCTTCTTCCAGTTTTCAAATCGATCTATACGACATTGTAAGCATACTACTGTTTTTTTTTTATTCCTGTTCTTATGGACCGAAGGTCTGACCACCGATAATTACCTGCCATGCACTAAAGTGCACAAAGTGCATTGGAAATGCCGGTTTAGGTTTTCCTTTATGTTTTAGCTTGCTACGGCCATGCGTAAGTGCGAGCAATGGGTAAGGGTATAAACAGGTCCCGGCAGATGATGTGAGCGCGCTCACTTGTGCTGATAATTTCTTCGTTTCGGCCACTTGTCCAGGGGAAAGTTCTATCGCTGTACAATTTATCCAAAGAGAGAGAGAGAGAAAGATATATAGAAGGAAGAATTAGGATAAGCAAACCGCTCCCGGGAAAAGGCACCATACTATTTCTCCACTGCTATCGCCTTGCTCTCCTTAGTTCGCAATTCGCTACACTCTTGTACAGTTTCTTTCGTCCATGGCCAAAAAGCCTGCTGCATAAAAGTTGCGCATATCAATCTTCCCACCATAGGCTTGTTTTTCTGCCGCACAGTACAGCTTTCGCACAACGGCTTGGCTGCAGAAAGTGTTACCGAAAAATGCTATAGAAATATTTTACTGAATGGGGAAGGTTGTCGCCTTCCTAAAATATTTAGGTTTCATGGTGCCATGCGTGCCTATTACATTGCTTCTACCCCTATTTCACGGCACACCTCTGAGACCTTTCAAGCGAATATGCTTTTTTTTTTCGCCAAAGAGCAACCCTGAAGGAGCTAAGACGCATTTAATGTTGCAACCCTTCATAAGGTGATAGACGTCGTTGAGCTTGAGCACCCATTGTTATATATGAGGGACTGAAGTGAGAGTTTAAAAATAAAGCTTTTAATTTGAAAATCCGAGTGGTTGCTTTCATTTACGTCATTTAAGTCATCGCTTGACGATTTTGACCGGCCTTTAGGTGCCAGGCAAGCTGCGCGTTTGGAGCACGGATCACCACCCCAAACTATTAACGGAGACATGAATCTAGACACAGTGATCCCAACATCGGCTTTTGTCAAACCCAGTGTTGGGGCTCGACGTAGGTTTGCATATGCACGTCGGACGCACTTGTGCAGAAAAACACAAATACGTAATATATTAAGTGGAGTATTATGTGCAGTCCTAAAGGTTAAAAACTTTTCTGATATTGCTTCCCCTAAAAATGCCTGGAGTGTTCATCACGAGCAGCTACAGCAGCAGGCTTTTTCTATCGTCGTGGATTCCATGGGCACTATGCGATAAGTTTATTACTGCTGTATTTTCCCTGCCTAGAGATATAAGTATGAAATAGAAAGTTCGATCAAGAAAGTAGAACCAGAAGTGTCTTATTAAAATTAAATATGTTATAGTTATAAAGACTACAATTACAAAATCTTTTCGATCACTGTTAACTACTAAGATAATTTCTGCTTTGCTATTACGTTTCTGCACTGGAGGAGGCAGCGATCGCACATGTCCGAAGGCTGCTCCTTTGCGCACCAATGTTCCCGGATGGGTGCCGTCACCTCCAAGGCTTTAAGCGGCCAAGGCGCAACCGTAGGTCTTGTAGAACCTCCACGATGCATCTTTAAATACCATGACCTGTTCTTCTAAAGCCTTTGTGGCTCTCATCTGAAAGGATATTCACTAGTCAAACCACTAGTCTTAACAAGACCGCCGAAGACAAAAATATCTAATAAGCCTGGAAAGTGATTAACATCGGTAAGTGTCATGTTGTTCGGCGAAGGCATCATTTAACTAACACAGAGTAATGAACGGAAGAGTGAATTCACCCCATACGCAGAGTTGACCTTGATAGTGCGGCTAAGAACTGAGATGCCGGGTTTGTTTATGACTTAAACATCCTAGAAAAGTTTTGCTTTGACTGCTGCCGTGTTTAAAGTAGGATATTATCGAAAGAAGCAAAAGCGGAAAATTTGCCTTTGATCATACTAGATAAAGCTGTGAGGCTGGCCAAATGAACAAGTAGTGCAGAACGATGGCGCAACCTGTAGAAGTAATGAGTGAATCCCTCCACGAGAAGAAAGTGGATGCCACTCCGGGTCAGCCTTCCCAAGACGGCAGCTATCTCCCACAGCGTGCAGTTAGGCCTCGGTTTTTCAACCTGAAAATAAAAAAAAAAAGATATTCTTCGGACACTACACGTCATGACACAACGGTCAGCCGAGCTCTGCTTCTTGCTGAAAGCCGAGGAATGCTTTCTGAGCAGTTTCGGTAGAATAATGTTGCACACTCTTATCAAAATGCGTGCCTAGCGTTCAAAAAGTGTAAGTGTTTCGTGATGCATTAATGATTCCTGCCGTCCAGCATGGCATGTTTTTTGGTGAATTTATCGTGAAATCCACAGTGAATGACAATCTGTGTGCCCAGACATACATTACGCCAAGATTTACGTTCCGTTTAAGAGGGCTATCTTGCACTGAGTGCGATATACCTGGGATTCGAACTCGCTGTAGTTCTGCATTGGCCCAAGGTAGAGAGGCGGTAGATATAAGACGTACGCCAACGTCTTCCAGTACGGGGGTCCTGGGGCTGTTTGGTGGCGAGCTTTGCAGCCTGCGTAGATGAAGTCCAGGCTGAAGCTGAGACACCTCAGTAAGGTCCACTGGACGATGGCCATGATCACCACATATCCAAGGGTGCCGTACCGGAAGTACAGGAGCTGAATACCGAAAGGGAAAATACGCGGCAACGATTTCACATAGTTGTTGGCATGAATGCATGAAGAACAATCCGATTCTTAACCAAGATTTGAGTACAAGAGCACACGTTGTTTACATAACACTGCGTCTGACTGCCAAGGTATAGCCCATGCAACTCATTATTCATTGCTGTGTTGTTCGAAAATAGAACGAAGTTTTACATCACGCTGCTAACTTTCCTGATGGACTGTCGACCAAGGCAGGTGTGTTTGATTTCTTTCCCTCGCAAAAATTGTGTGAGTAAAAATACGTACATAACCATCTGTGTCGCAAGAGATATTCGACTATTTTAAAAAAGAAAGCTCCACAATATAACTCCGGTGCAGCTTTGTCGCTCTCGGCTCTCTCTTTTTTTATGAAGTGGTTGAGATATGAAGTCAATATCAAATCGAAACGTTTTGCTCTGAAACTGGGAGCCATACACAGTTCGAATTGCTTACTAATAATGACCATGGATTTTTAGGACAACGATGTCATGATTTCTGCCTTACAGTCAAGACCACAACCTTCCATGGCCAAACTTTACGTTCTTATTTGGGATGCTGTGGTAAAACCTCTGGCAGATATGACAAAAATATACCACTGTCTCTAAACTAGCTGCCAGTGCTTCAGGTTACTTTGGCTAAAGCTGCTTACTGCGCTTGCCACGCGCGTTTTGTAGCGTATACAGTAAATATTTCCAAGCTTTATTCCTTGGGACGACAACATTCGCTACGTGGCTTCCATAAGCTTTATTGCCTGCACATCAAGTAGACTCAGCTTCATGCGCTTTGTTACAAAATTAATAGTGTATAAGTATTAAAGCGATTAGCTAAGGCGCCTTAAAGGGGCTGCGTGTAAATACAAATGAGTTTTCCTCACCTGTCTGAAGCTGTCAGACATTGAGAACTTGAGGAGAAGGACCACAAGAGCCGCAGCGTAGCAGAGAATAGGTGCACGCAAGCTAGCCACAATGATGAACAAGGCGTGCAGGATGACGATGACGGCCGCCACTTCCACGCCCAGGAGCGCTGTCACGAAGAGCGCTGAGTATACGGTGTAGAAGATGGGCAGCAACTACATAGTGGGGAGGGAAAGCGTCATGTATGTTTCCTTAGGGGCTTAAAACTTCCTCGTAAAAATGATTTCAGCTCTTATACTTGGCTGCGGAAGCAGCTCAACTTGTGTAACTAGAAACCAGGGAAGAGTATTTAAGATACCTAGAGGGAAATAAGATGATGTTCAAAGCGGCATGGAAATCAATAAAACCGCTCTTCAGAGGGACAGCTCAACTTGTGCAACTAGAAACCAGGGAAGAGTATTTAAGATACCTAGAGGGAAATAAGATGATGTTCAAAGCTGCATGGAAATCAATAAAATCGCTCTTCAGAGGGAAAGATTTGGATTTAGGTACATCATGCATACGACAAAAGAAGCTGATGAGAATTATGAGTCGTTTATAAGAAAGACGGGTTCAAATGAATTCATACAGGGGTCTTGGGGTATGCCAGGAGAGAAATTTACGTAGTGCACATGTATGAAGATCGGGCGCTATCAGTGATCACCACTTCAATTTCGACTTTCTCTTCGTGTGGACATATTTTCTAGAACTGCTGAAGGCACTGTTTGAGGGAGATCGTTAAGGGACTGTGTTTCGGAATGACGCAGACTTCATTCCATCAGACAACACGGGCATTTTCACGATGTGCCACGGTGACTGCTATCAGAGCAGAAGAGTGCAACGTTTGTCAGTCAAGGTGAAGTTGCAGTGATGGTAGTATAATGCAAGATAGTACCATAGTATAGGGAACGATTTGGTATTGCATATTAAAGGAGGAAACAGCGTAACTTAAACAAGAGACCGTGGAAAAAATAACACGTACATGTACCGCACGCGCCCTTTCGTTCCCTGGTCCTTTGTTTAAGCTGCACAATGTTGTTCTTTATAATGCAAGTCGTTTGAGGTTTTGAGGATCGCTTTTCCAGCTAGCCCGAATAAGACGACTTGTAATTTTGAAGACGAATTCTCTTTCAAAATCTTGCAAACATATTAACACAACTTTTGTTCAGATTCTTTCCCAACTAGGATTTTACCTCTGCAAAAGACGAGATTACTACAGGAGTTAAGAGTTTTCTGTGGCAGCTTTTGCAAAGGAAAGTTTTAGCCAACTCTATCGAACTAATAGAACGACCTGCTTTAATATTGGTAGTGAAGCCAGGGTACTGCTGCGAAGCAACCATGGTGAGTTGTGCCTGCCGAAGCTAAAAATTGTGGCGAGGGACTTTTAATTACAGCCTTTAAAGGGCCTATATGAAAAGCTATTTACTCAAATTACGAAATGCGCACGAGAAATAGGTATTCTATTAGTCCATTCTGCAGCGCAAAAAGATGTTTAGTCTAGCTTTACTGGCACCGAACATGAGGGCGATCGCAAATGAAACTCGGCCCAAGTCGGCGCGCAAGAAAAAGAGAAGAAAACAAGTCGCGACGGCGTCCCACCGGGCCCCGTCCCGCCCATGTAACTTGGGGACGTCTAATCAGCGGGCGTGCCGAACTGCCCCACTGACGTCAGTGGGGAGGTTTGCACGCGGAAATGTGTCGCCCCAATCTCTTGAGAGCGGTCACCAGGAGCATTAAAAATTATTTGCAAATTATCGGCTCCACGCAATGCCCCCAAATTTGGCTCGAATACTCACAAATATTACCTCTATGAATTTATGGCATTAGAATTTTACCGCAAGTAGCATTTCAGGAACCCTTAAGGGCACGACGCAGCAGCCTTAATGGCTTCCGTTTGCTAACTCTTATCGCAGATCCTCGTTGGCGTACACGACATGCACTTTGCTACTCGTATAGCACTAATATTTTAATTTTGCCTCAAATATCCCGCACATACCAATTAGCAGAGTTCTAAGCTAACAGACTACAAGGAAGGTCTCTGGATGTCTAGGTAAAAAGTCTCGCTTTAACCACGCTGTAAGAGCACACTTGTGTGACCTACGGGCACTGCGTGTGTCTCGAAAGTCAAAAGCCCTGGAATTCTCCCTTCCGATCTCACCTTCACAGCTGCATTTCGAAGCCAGAGTTGTAAACGCCTACTGAACCTGTCATGTCTTGTGGTCACGTGACGTCACACAATCAGTCGGTGCATGGTCATGTCACCTGCCAACTACCACCTGCCAGTCACGCTTGTGACTTTTTGCTCACAACATCGATGCAAACAACTTCGATGCCGAGTTTTATGGGGACGGGGAATTCAACGCTTACACCTTAAAATCCAGAAAAAAGGGTTCTCGGCTATGAATACAACTTTGCTCCTGTCTGCTGACTGTAAGCTGATTCAAATGACCAGTTCATAAATCATGAAATACCCGGGAGCGTTTGTGATACGAGTTGCCGAGGCCATTATGAAGATTTCAAAATTCAATCTGCCCCAATTATTCCCGGCTTCTTCGTGCCGACTTCCTTTCCTATGGTTTGCAGGGCTTTTTCTCTGTGCACGTTCACATGTACGTTAGTTAACAAAGACATGTTTTGAAAATTTATATATGTGTAACATACGGATCTACTACATCTGAACGTATTTTGGTGCAATAATTTCGTTTGATTCTTCCAGAACTAGTTTAGGCCGAAACTATCTCATTTTGTTTCGTTTTCTACGTTTATTTCTTCAAAGGCGCTTTTAGGAGCATTCGCTTTTCCGCTTTTTCTAAATTATTGCATAATTGCTAAATTTCAATTAATATGTTTGACGTCTACTTGTATAAATGCACATTTTTTATAAGCGATGGGCAGGGTTTAAAATCACTACAACGTTTCAAGTGGTAAATATCCTCGGCCATTGCTATACTCTAATGTAGTGCACACAAAACAAAAACACAGGAGGTAGGCTGTGCAAGAGCTTTCCTCCTCCTGGGTTTTTGTTTTATGTGCGCTGTAATACAGTATAGCAATGAACTACATAGACCCACCAGCACGAATCGCTATCCTCCATCAATCTCCGGCCACACACCAGTGTTTTTCAGAGTGACGCATTTCGAAGATTTGCAAGCTTTGACGCTATAAAGACTCAGAGTTGGTCTATTTTTTTAAATCTTTGATCCTCGGCAAAGGCCAAATTGACAAACTGAGTTGCCGAAAAAACATTTTTTTTTTTGCAGCAGCGAATAAAGCTCACGACCCTCGCTTGCCAACACTTACGAAGTTCTTTCCCCGGTGCCAAGGTCAAGAGCAGCCCTATGGACTGTGAAACGTCAAACGCCATGTGCTGAGTAAAAAGAATGAAGCGCAGCTCAATACCACCCGACCCGCGAAAGAAATCGTGATTCCAGGATAATAAAGGCAAGTGAACACCTTGTGTGGAAATGTGGACTATGAATTATTGTGATGCTGTTAGATCAATCGAAGTTATTGCGCATGAAAATGATAGGATTCATTGTATACTGTGCCCCAACACACTTTATTGAAACCTTGCTATCAAGTTTCGATGTCTAACCATAGAGGCGGTAACTTTACTACATAGGACTGGTTCTCCTTCCGTGGAGGTGTCCTCCTTCGCCACACTTAAAGTGTAATGAGTAAAAACGTTTATAATAAAAATTGCTAAATATAAAAGGTCCAGATATGCAACCATCTGGGCTTCGGATATGCGTTTAAAACGAACGTTGACCCAAAACACTCTGTTATTCTTGTAAGAAATTGGTAGGAAAGGAGGCTTGACCTCATGAAGTGGATAAACCAGTCTGCTGAAAGTATCCAAATTAAATATATTTGCGAATGCTTCATTATTTGTTTAATAGACAAAAAGGGGGTAGAGTCGATGAAAATTTCAATCAGCTGCTGTAAGAGCGGGGAAACATAGACTAGGCGGTTGCTGACAGCTTCCTAAACTCTATGCCTCAGATCTGTCAGGCAATAATCAGGGAAAAAAAAAAAAAAAAAAGGCCTGCGCGCGAAGTACTGCTGGCTAGCATTAATTCGTTTTTTCGGTGGCAAACATTTCTTAAGACTTGGTGTCCCATTTAAAATGAAAACCCACAATACCGTCGATACTTTCAGGCAGTGAAAAAAGTAGGTTTTGGCTAAATGTGCTGAGGGAAAGAACTATGGCTCAACTTGGATGCATATCGTGTAAACATTGTAACACTGTCTTCCCATTGAGCTCATGGTCAAAGTTTTGTCAGGCAAAAACATTGAAGTTGAAAAAAGTTGAAATATCGTGCCCTTTGTTCTCGACTGAATGCGTTTTTTTTTTTAGAAATTTAACGCGGCGAAATCGCATTCCATATTTAAATTTGAGTTATGTTTGCCCATGTTTGGTTACAGAGGTGGCGTTTTTAATGTTATCGCTGCCTGCAAATGCTGGGAAAAAGTATATAAATGCATTTTTTTTTCTTTCAATTTGAGGAGCTCACCGTCGGAGCAGCATAGGCTGTCAGCCGTGCCAGCAGGGGATGGATCAGTAGCCAGTTCCATGTGGCCAAGACGAACGAGCGCTCTATTTGCCAGTCCAAACTCGACATGTCCTGCGCGCCATGCGGCCATCACGTTGAAAGGGAATACTTAAAATAAACAAACAGGAGAAATTAAAAAGCGAAAGCATAAATTCCTGGCCCTTTTGAGCGAATCAGCATTGTCACAGACGTAGAAGGGACGCTGCTGTCAGCCTCTTCTTTGTTCATCCAGTGCACTTACATTAAATTCTAAATGTGAAGTAGATGCCACTCATGGTGTAATTACCTGTTATCTGTAGGCTTAGCTCAGATGGCTTCTAAACAAAGGTCACTTTGTTCGTATAAGTTGAACTGATTCACTAGTTGCTATGCAACAAAAACGGTGCTGTTAAGATTTTTGTTTTGTTTTGTTTATCTCGCTCTCATTTGAAAGAAAACTGCGCGAAGTAGACACTCATGAGGTAAAGACAAAATCACGACACCAATTGGGAGCTTTTGTTCTGAAGAATCCGATGGTGTTGTGCAAAAATAGAATTAAATTAAGTGCTAAAAACTCGCCATTTTTTGGAACGTATTCCCGACAGCAAATGAACGACACTCCATAAAGCCACCGCATCTGCGGCCCCAGTACATGTATGGTGTATGCCTGGTGTACTAGGGAATTTTAATCCACAGTTAAAAAATAAAAGTTGGGGTTACGATGTGGAGTTTATTTCTACTCAGCTGCCAGCTGTCTCGTGCACAGCATGAATTTTTTGTTTACAATTAAATAATTACTAAGATAATCTTCCATACTACTTAAATATTCACTTCGGCAATAAATGTGAATTGAAAAGCCGGGAAGAACCTTCAGATACCCTCCTTTCATCATTTGTATTAAAGAAAGCCTTTCGTGTATTTTTTTGCGGCCTCCCGCGAAATGCAAAACAAAATCACGTAACTATAGCTAACTAGCTTATCCGTGCGCCGCGATCGGACTGCTCTCAATCCTGTTTGAGCGAGCGAAATTCGCTGCTGCACGACTCGATGGCCTGGTTGCAGCGGTAGGCTTATATGGTGGCGATGGCTGCACCGAGCTGTCCGCACTTGCTGCGATTTGCAGCGCCATGTGCGCCGGCTGGCCAGCGCCGGCTCTACATACGGAAACATTTTAGAGCAGGCGCTGCAATGGCTGACGCGGAAAAGGAAACCATTGGGGACATCTCGGCTTGCCTCTGCAACAGGGCCGTGGAGTAAGGTCGCAGCAGATTTCATTTGCTTAAATAGTGATTGAGGGCAGCGCAAATAGTTACTTCCCCGGAACTGTATCCGAATGGAATGCTTTACCTTCTCATTTTTTCTGTCCAGCAATTTTGCAACAGGGTTGGAACGTCATCTCCTTATTTCATCAGTTTTGGTTTGTTTTGTGTTGCGATGCCCGTCTATATCTTCAATTCTGATTGATTGTCCGGTTTTTTTCTCTGTGTATATGGTTGTCATTTCTTGTATTGCAAAATGTTTGAATGTGCCCCTCCTGCTAGGACTATGCATGGTCCGCATTATTTCAAATAAATAAATAGAATTGGGGCACTCGAATGGGCTAGTCACATGATTGTTTCCCGAATTTTGCGGTGTTTTTATTTTTCAGCTCAGAAAAAAAGATAGACGTGAGATAGATACACCTTATCGCGAATAAGCGAATAATGGAATATGGGTTTCTAAAGGGACTCTACAACTTTGCATATGTCATTTATAGGTCAAAGTGAATGTTTAGCGATTTAAACTAACTTAGTTAAATGAATAATTAACCGCAAAACAAAAAAAAAGCCTGTGTTATACAAGACCGATGGAAACTGTATGCAAATAACTTACCTGGCCGACCTCAAATATCTTATTTTTTTAACACACATACAATACTTAAGTTACCTGCGATATCTGGTATGCTGTTGTCCAAAATACGCATAACGTACCTGCTTTCGCCCAAAACCATACGGACTAGGTCTGAAATCTTGTCGCATCTCGTTCGGAAGAGATGTGTCTGAAAGACCAGCGAGACGTATGTGGAAGTAATTAATAAAGAGTTACAGAGAAAAATATTTAGCGCACAGAAAGACGAAGCAGCACATATCAGTCAACATATGGGGGGGGGGGGGGGGATAATTTACCTGCATTGCACAATAACACTTCAATGACAGATATGGGCTGCGATTTCTACTTTGCCAAAGCACTACTCAGATTATTTCTGATCGACAAGAAAACGTAATAAAATACTCTTGAAATGTGCCTCATTTATGATTTTAACTGAATGTGGCCATAAAGAATGAGTGGTACCGGCACTGCGTAAGTCTCGTTTGACACTTCAACTGCGGTTGGAGGGAAAGTATGCAACAGAGGGACACGGTTCTGCAGCGCTGTGTTGAATAGCAGAACTCTCACAGTTTCAAATTCGCGCTACAGAGTCACTAATTAGAAAATATTACTTCAGCACAAAGCAAGTCTTTTTCGCTTTTAAGAAACCTGAGAATATACGATTACTGCATAAAGAGAAGCACTCCAACCTTGACGGTTTGAATGATCATGCCGGAGTTCTTTAATTTGATCTACCTTTCACTGAATATTTATACCTATGCAGAGGGACGTCTTCTGGCTTGTTTTTGCAATAACCACTATAGAAATCGAGCCACTTAAGAACGCTGCCAGCATTTTGATCAATTGCTAGTGCCTAATAAGGCTTTTGAATTTTACTTTGTTAAAAAGTGCATAGAATATGTTTGTCGCAAAATATATTTAAGAGCTGTCCGAGTTTGTGTCTTATAGTCCATTAGGTGGCAGGTTGGGCTTGCTGATAACACATGTCAAATAAAAATAGCGCACCGAGAAGAGAAGGGCGAAAAAAGACACACACGAGCATTCATACATGTCTTTTCTCGTCCCTGTCTTGTCCCTTCGCTATTTTTATTTGTGCCTCAGAGCGCACGCAGAAAAGGAAACGATGTTGGCAGGGCAAAGTTTAGGCGGCGTTCCATTGATCCACCGAAGAGAATAGTTTGAAAAAGGTAGTTATGAACAGCAGGAACACCTAGATTTGATAATGAAACGACACTTCAAATAAGGCACCTTCTCTGCATGAAAGTAGGTTTCCTGCTCGACAGCTGCTTTCCACAGCGTTTGCAGAACTTCGACGGAATCCGGACGACAGCAGAAGCAGCTGCTTTTTTCTCGCATTTGTGACTGCCTATACTTAAGCGAGGCGCGTAATGTTGTGCCGCCTACCAGGGCTGCGTCAAGGCTATACGTAAGCGGCTCCATCAACGCGTCGCATATTTTTGCGTGTGTGCTTGACGGGAAGTGTGAGCAAAGCTGTAGTGAACATTATCTTCTCGCGTACTCATCTGGTGAGCAGAGGAAGTCATGAGGCGACTTCGGGGCGTATAACCTGCATAGTAAATACTGCTGGACTGTGTCATGTTTGCTGATGTAAGCGACTATTTCCTATTTGCCTTTTACTTCTCCAAATTCTTCAGTTTCATACTGGCCCATGGTCATAGCTACGCTCATACATAATTTTGAGAGCGCTTACCCAAAATATCACATGCACATGAGTTGTGAACGGTGTGGTGCTTCATGGAACGGCTCGGTAGAAATTAATTATGAAGATCGTGTATGATGGCAACTTGAAGCGTAACATGAAATGAAGACACTTCGATAGTAAAGGCGCGTTGTAAAAAAATCCGGTTTAATTTGTTTTATAAGCATGTTACTCGCTTTTGTATATCTGTGCCACGCATATTGAAAGGTGCAGAAATGAAAGAGGAGAAAATATATTCTGCAGCCAAGAAATTGTTTACTAGTGTAGGCAACCGTAACTGATACCAATTTTATTTGCCGGATGGCGTCTTTTACGATCCCTCATGGTAGCGAATACGGCTTAATGTTTCATTTGATCCCACTCATTTTGTGCAACATTTGACATAAAATTCATTTTAGATATCTGCCAGCGCTGTATATGTTTGTCGGGTTCGAATGGCAGTGAATTGAAAGGCATTGAGTGTTGATTGTCTTTAAAGAAAACTTGGTTAGAGGGCCTCTGGTTGGTGTGTGCGTGACAGAGAGCAGAGGACAGGAGGCACCTTATGTCGTTGCGGGAAAAGGCTTCCAAGGGGAATATCGAATCATTGTAATTACACGGCCGGTTAAAATGTTTACCTCATCTCTTTGGCCTTAGCTCGTCACACTTTTCCTTTCCGATCCATATATGCTCTGCCAAGGAATACCGTTTCCTTTGGAGTAAAATAATTACATAATAAAAGTAGTCCTCAAGTCTGTGAGTGTAATAGAAACCTAAAGCTTAAATTTGACATTCATATATGCTCGTGTATTTCTGCAGTAAAAGTTGTGCACAACACAATCTTTCGAGGTATATATCCTTACATATTTACCATTCGAATTTAGCGCAGATTCTGCAACAATCGTCACTCACTTGCTTTATCGTTGGCATATCTCCAAATGACGTAGACAAAGCCTGAGAGGCCGGTGCACCAGTGAAGAAGTATCACACAGTTCCAGGTCCCACTGAATTGAGCGTAGACGAATAAATTAGCGTGTTTTCAATAAGACTTGTTCAATAAAAATAAAGGCCTGATAAACAAAGGCACTAAAAGGTAACCCTGGGGCTGCACCTTGCATACCTGTGAGGTTCGTCTTGTTGCTCCGTATTGGCAGCCCGCCTTCTTTCAGTCGCCGAACCTCTGCCAGCTGGCATGTCTCGTGCAGACTACGGCCCCCACGGAATAATCGAAAACGTCAGGTTGCTTTTCACAGTCGCGGTTGCCGTTTTTCTAAACTGTTTTTTTCACGCACGCGGCGGGCGCTAAGAAAGACACGCACACAAGCACACACAATTACGAAAACACGATCACGCATGCGCAAGCACAATCTTCCACGCACCCTTACAAATACACACAAGAACACGTACTCACAAGTGCCCATTTCTTTAATACATATGTCCTGTTTTATTTTGAAGAATTGCTTTCTTGCCGAAGAAATAATACATATTTCTCTTGGTTGCCGTCAAATAAGCTGGGTCGAACTGGTTTTAATTACAAACTGGTATGCTAGAAATAAAAGTATCATTGTGCTGAATGTCAGCATTGTATAAATATGTCGCATTCTTACACAGTGTGCATTGCAGCTTTCTTTTTTATAGGTAATGAGAACGCTCACTAGTCACTTACTTGAGACACGTGCGCAGATCGGCAAAAACAGCTAGGCCCGTAAAGCTATGGGGGACACCATTTCTTTTTTCGTAATTTGTTTTTACAACTATTTCCGAATGGCGGGTGAGAGACTATAGCGGAATGGCATCAGCTAGGCGATCTCGAGCAGTGCTAGTCGGACAAAGAGCGTGAGCGATAATGTCGCCAGCTGACAGGCGGCGCGCATGTGTAGAGAAAAGGTCTAATGTCGTAGCCGAGACAAACTCAACATTTGTCACAACCTTCCGCAGGTTCTTTCTCGCTACAAGAAAAGAATAGCACGCATCTGCCGGATTTTACTTTGTAGCCTCGCTGCCAGTCGGCGATTTTAAAATGTACGGTGTAAGCATCCTTTCTCTTTTTTTTTTCTTGCAGATTGCTCTCAGCGTGGGTGAGAAGAGGGCGGAGACACAGTAAACAAATGCAGGCTTCATGTTAGAGGCACAGAATACACATGATATTAATTTCAAGAAATTGCTTTAACAAGTCAGTGAACCGACCTGTCGCTTTTAATCGGGAACAGAAAAACGTCTCCGATTACTATCACCTTTCGTAGAGAGGTAACATGGTAGATGCCAGTCGCGCGCGCGGAATTGACTTTGAAAATGGCCATATTGTTAGGTCAGAGTATCATTATTGCCGTTATACCAACCAGAGAGAAGCGGACCACAGACATCTCTTCTAGAAGAAGTAGCTAGCTGCGCTGCAACTATCTAGAACCATTATGTAGCGACTGCTGCGAAGCTTCATATCAAACTTCGCCTCAAGGGGTTTTATAAAGATTTACGGTATATATATATATATATATATATATATATATATATATATATATATATATATATATATATATATATATATATCGTTATTATTATTATTATTATTATTATTATTATTATCATTATCATTATTATTATTATTATTATTATTATTATTATTATTATTATTATTATTATTATTATTATTATTATTATTATTATTATTATTATTATTATTATTATTACTATTATTACCATTATGTGGGTCATTCGCTTAAATTTAAGGGTCATTGTATCTTTCTGAAAGTTTTAAACTCAGCAGAGTAAAAGTATACTGAAAGGAAAGGCCCCCGACTCTCCTGGTGGTCAGCATGCCATCGTTCAGCACTTAAGATGCGTTTGTAGATCAAGAGGGAATAATTGTAGCGCAGTGAATTTGCACGTGCAGTGTAAAGTAATTATGTAATGCTGCCTATTTATTATGTCGGAAAAGAAGACAATTTTGCACAGAGGCTTAAGTTATATTGCTTTAGCGCGTGCTTTAGGAAAGAAACACCGAAATTTTAGCTGCGGGGTATCCTTGTTGCCACGTGACCATTGAGTCATGGATCGTACCTCCATTTCACACAGCATTGTTTTCAATCCCTAGCAAGCAACCTCTCTCTCTCTCTCTCTTTTTTTTTGCCTCCAGCTCTTCATTTTTGCATGTAGTTTTACTTTGCTGTTTTTATTACCGTATAATCTCTGTTGACCTATATATTTGTGATGTTCACTTGTAGCGTCAACTAACTTGATGCAGCATGTGAAATATGTTTATATATGCCTTAGTTGTGGAGTTGTCAGCTGCACTTTCTTGCAACGCAGCTCGTTCGTTTTATATTTTTAGTTTGTTTTTCTTTACTTGCAAGAACAACCATACGAAACAAATACAGCCGTTTATAAATGCTTGTTTTTTTTAGAAAAATCTGTACCATGAAAACGGCTGCTTACGAGCTATTAGTTACGGAAAAGTGAAGGGGACAGGGAACATTTCTGTTACAAGAAGTGTCCGTCTTATGGCGCACAGGTGCATTCTGTTCTTCATTAACGCAGTAGTATGGATAAATAGTTGGAGTTGATGGCGGAGGTTTTGAACCATAAGAGAAAAACAAAACGGCCGAAATACAGAGCTGTGATTGAGGCAGCGTATGACGCACAACGCAATAATTATATAGAAAACATAGCACGAAAAACATAAATGCAATATAGACAATATAGCACACGGTGGAATGATGAACCATGAACAACGAGAAATCGTCGTTAAAAGTTTGTGACGTATCCTCTATGATAGCAATGCTAGAAATCAACTTTCAACGCATTGCTAAAATAGCTAATATAATATAAAAGACAAATGTAATTCTAGCAAACTCCAGGCAACGACATCAAATTAATACAAGCAACAAGCGTTGTCATGCCTTGTTACTTAGGGCCAGTTTAACCGGATAAGCCCAATGAAATCTACTAATGACGACCATCCGGGGCTATGACGTTCGATACTACACTTCATTGCCTTTCATTCCTCCTGTCGCATGCATGGCTGCATGTTGTAGGTACCTATGTGGAGCTGGAAAAATGAAAACGCCCTTCTAGCTTGACATGCGATCGTCTGGTTCATAAATGATCACACGTTTAAATGTACGGTAGCCGGCTCTTCATCTCAAGTCTGCCTTCACGTGAATTATGCCAATGATCTTCGTCTCCCTGTGCCATATAGTTTGCATCCCGACACTGAATTATTGAGCGTAGCACTCAACTCTCTACCGAAAAGATTGGCACTTAGCTCATTGGAATATTTTGAGTAAAGTGGCAACTATTACCGTTATATATCACAGATGAACTCGAAAAGGCTAAGAAAAAGCTGTTTTCCAGAGCTTGTTTTACAGGTTTGAAACTTAGAAATTCAGTTACCACTGTCAACATGGTTCATCAAGCATTCCGGCAGTAAAAGTAAAGGTCACGGATTTGAGCACCCCACAGGCTAGAGTATTGACCTGGAAATTGTTATAACTTAGGCTTGCGTGTGGTGGCGTCACGGCTTTATGTTGATAAGAAGGTACATACCCAACCACCTGCGCAAACTGAGCCATAATGTATTGCAAATGGGATTCCATTTACCGGTTGCCTGAAGAAAACTGATGAAAGTGCACCGACCGGTGCACTGGTATTAAGTGGGTTGCTATCCTCGCAGCGTGAAAATAGATAGAAGTGGAAATAAGAGGTGGGAAATGGTAAAAGTTGTATTAATACGTTACTGCGCCAAATATAAATCAAGTGCACAAACATCCGACTTACGAGGACTTGAGCCAAAGCACTAGAAAGCAGCTGCTCTGTCGGCTGCAATTTGACTCTACAAAGACAAAAGTTACATGCATTCGCGCACGACAAATCCTCTTTCACAGAGGCTGCCCTTGTAAGCGAATGAGCAATGCTGATGTGGAAGAAAAAACGTTCTTACTCCTACCAATGTTAACGAATTCAGGTTGACCACACTCTAAAGAAAGAGAAGGAACATATGCCCCTTTCTACATTTGAGTGAAAACGTTATCAATCAGTGTAGTTAAAAATTGTCACTAAAAGATGTTCCGGGGAGCGAATAGCGTTCTTTTAAGGCGAAATGCTTTAATGCCTCACGCTGTCGTTAGTAGCCGTGTCGGCAAATAAACCTTGTCTTTCACCGGAATTCGAAATTCCATCCTTTGGATCTCCAGCTCAGCGCTTTACCACTGCGCCACGCATGGATTGTTTTTTCTTTATTGCCTTGCTTTGACACACGACATAACACAAAAGTAAAATCCCATCAAAACATTAAAAAAGACACACAAGGTAGTGTTAGACTGGCCTCGTCGCTTTAAATCTCCCGCAGCTACAACAAAGGCTCTGCGCTTGAGACATTTTGAAGGGCAATAAACCGCTCCATACTCTCTCGAAAATAAATTCGAGCCGGTCTGGCATCCCTGTCACAGTGATGGCGTGGCGTGTATATGGCGCGTCACGCCCGGATCATGAAACGCTCTTCATAATTCCCCTTGTCTACAGTGAGAATGATATCGGGATTCCGCGAGTTTAATACTGCATCTTTCCTTTCCTGTAGACGAATTATACAACGCCAACGTAGACGAATTATACATGATTGTATTTTAAACAAATAACGTCCAGGGCAAAAAGAAATAGATACATTGAGTCATTAATGCTTTATCTGCCAGAACAAACGTCTTCAGGTTTAAGTTTTTCCCGCGCACCCAATACGAGTCAAATAAGCTGGCATTATCATCACTCGCTTGCATTGATAGAAAAGACCGTCCACTGACTTGCTGTCTTGCTGCATCTTGCTTTGCACTTGTTTAGGTTCATGTTTATGTTTTTGTACTTAGTGTTTCGCACTTCGTTTTCTACTTATTGGCCTGCCTGCTGGGGCTCTTCACTGGGCCCGACGGAAGGACGGACAGAAAAATTCTGCAGCAGCAACAAAGAGTGCACCCGGAAGAAACACAGAACGGGGCTTGCAACACTGCAGAATTTATTCATGAAAAATAGATTCTAGAGCAGCTGAACCCGGTGAATATTGAATGGTTTCCGACAGCGAGTTGGTTATTATTAGTGAAAGCCGATAGGTTAGCATTTGGTTTACAATTGAATGGTAGCCGCTAATCTGGAATAATGCAATACAGGAAGCTGGCTGTTGTATAATGCAAAGAATCTGATGTGGGAAGGAGTCTAACTTGTGATATTCGTATATCAGAGCAGGCCAAGACTGCTGTTGATATTCACATGCTTGTGAAATAATTCACTTTGCCGGTTGCTGTCAAATATGAGTGTAGGAATTAATTTTGGTCGCAATAGAGGTCGTGACGCGGAGGAAATTTGTGAAATATTAGATGCATCCATAATACGCTTGAGCTACTAATTATCGTTTCAGGGTAGGCATGCTGGAAAATCGTTCCGCAAATGTTTTTTTATTTAACAAGTTTATTGTCTCGATAAGGATAAACAATGATTGGGCAGCACTAACTGGAAGGCATTCTCAGTAGTAGGGTATAAGAGAATTCTTTTTGTTCCTAGTCGATGAATATGGGTATGTACTGCAGAGTTTGAAGATCATGGCCGCCGTTTAGGCTTGCTTCTTCTTTTCCGTCTCCTCCCACTCCTTAACATAGGACGCGACGTGGCAGGCACAGTACAAGCCAGCCAGTACGGGAACAAGAGGGAATGGGAATCCTGTAGTAGAAAGTGTAAAAAGAAATATCAGCTCAATGGAATGAATTTGAACACAACGTTCTCTGGACGCAAATTGCAACTTGAAGAAGCTGCTTCCAAAAAACCGGTCTCTACTACTTCCCTATCCGAGTAAGAGCGGAAAGTTTGTGTACTTTGGCTAAATTCACTATGATGAAAAATATCCAGTCTATATCCAGTCAGTCTATCATGAATCTGTCTTCTTGGGCCAAAGTTTAAATGAATACAGGCATTGAACTCCCACGTCTTGGGCTTGTGTCTAGTTTTTGCAGACTTGGTTGAAAAAAAAAAAAAAACACTGGCGCAGTACTGCAATTGCCGAAAATCCAAAACCTATCAAGCTTATTGTACCCCAGAATCCGACTTTTCCTGACGCTATGTGAGCAATGATACCCCTTTATATTCGCTTTTCCGCTAGCTGTTCTGTTTCTTAAAAACATTCATATCTCCAAACGCAGTATTTTCGTTCATTTAGCTCATTTACAAGCCGCAGTTTATGGATATATTTGAATTACGTAGTTTGTCGGAAGCAATTGGTCATTTATACTAGTGACGACATCCACACTTTGCCTTATATCACAATAAGGCATTCGCTGTTTATGCGCAGGCCCAGAAAGCTTCAGAGACAGAAAATCTCTTTATGGATACCAAAGAAAAGCCATTATAACAAAGCTTGATTGAAGCGTACCATTTTCAACACAAAAAATGACCTGCTTTTCCTTAAAGGCAGGATGCTATTTGCCTTATGATTATGATGACAACTATGCCAATTTACTGCAGTCTTGACGGGATGAACATACCGAGCAGAATCTTTCGGCACACGATGAAGCAGACTTCGACTTCAACGAGGTGGAAGAGGCAGGCCAGGATGGTGAGGAGGTAGTGAGGAGAACCAAGTAGAGCTGCTGCCTCTCGCATTCGTCCAGCCGTGCCGAGGTACCGCGTCTGAAGAGGAATTCAACCAGCGAGACGGCGGTCGCGTATATCTCTCTTGTGCTACTCACTAAAACAAAGATTTCGGGTAACAGCACGAGTACCAAGTCCGTTCAAGCTAAGTTCATATTAGAAGCAGCATGAATATTTCGCTGCAGCGCAAGCTTCCCTATAATCCCCACTCGTCGTTAGCTTTTTTCCTCAAAATTGGTGGAAGACAGTACCGTAAATTTCACAGCTGCTATTGGCATT
>NC_139353.1:21503504-21553504 GCF_055883805.1 Amblyomma maculatum | reverse complement strand
AAAAGAACATTTCTGAAATGTTTGGATTCACCGCCACTTCCGTTTCCGCACCGGCTTCATTGTGCTTTCGAGACAAACTGCGTCCGAATAAGCCGGAAACGATTTAAACTAGAATAAAGACATAAAACAAAACTAAAATGAGACCCCTCGTTGATAACTACCAAAAATCTCGTATAAAGCCTAACGCTGCCAAGCTTACGAATCGGCTGTCACTTTCTAAAGAAAATGATAAACTTGGATGAATTAATACTGCACTAATAAACTATAAAGAGGACTCATCGGAAGTGGACTTATATTGAGGGCACATTTCTTTTTTGAAAATCTGTAGGTTACTCAATTGAGCACTGAACTTTTACTTCACATAGCACTCTTTGAAGCTTTCCTATGCTTTTTTCAAGCTCTTTCGTGTAGACTTGTTTAATTATAATATGTGCCTTTCACACTATTTATACACAGTTTTTCAATAACTATTGCCATCTTTCTCGAGAACGGTGATGATTGTGCATGCCACCTTCCTTTTCAAAGGGAGCAGCGTTTACGTTTTCCACGGTGACTTAACGGTTGCGACCCTTGTTGCTCGAGTTCACAAGAAGAAGTTTGAGCCGCGGCAGCAGCGTTTTGGGGGAGACAAAATGTTTTATACTGCGGGGGTTTAGGATAAGTTGGTGCGAGTGAAAGATCCGCAGCTAGTCGAAGTTATTCCGGAGCCATGCACAAGGGTGACGTTTCCTTTATTCCTTCTTGCACTCAGTATTTCATTCCTACTTTCACGGCGAGTTTAAGCAGTGAGCCGCTAGTCAGACAGGCACCGAGACCAGGTAATGCAAAGACAACGCAAAAGTAGCCGGCAGGTAGGTTAAGCCGCAAGTGGCTTGCGAACGAATGAAATCGAGGCTGTACTTTTCCAGGTCCCCAAATGATAATCCGAAAATGGAATTAAAATAAAAAATCGAGTACAAACCTGTATATAAAGTGAGTCATTGCTTCCATTAGGACGAAGTGAGCTCCACTGCGCAGCAGCCTTGTGACGACTGAAGCGATTTCCCGGGGCGTGCACTTGGGTCTCTCCTTCTCGAGCTGAAAAAGTTTTCAACAACTATTACGCGCGAGCAACTGAAGACGCTGAAGCTAACTTAAAAGACCTGTTTGTACAACACAATACCTTGTTTGCTCTACCACGAGGTGCTATTTTATATAAAGCTACAAGTTAGAAGAACCGGACCACAAAGTTGATGTGTTATAGGTATATGTTTACATGGGTCATTGTTTCTTCTAATACTCGAACGATATTCTTCAGCCTTCTCCTTGAATTAGCGACGCTGTTGCGGCTCGGATCATTTCATGCACAACAGGTGCATGTTGTTTGCCAAAAACCGTAGTGATAAGCGGATGTCTTTGTTCTTAACAGAAGAGGTGATCTAAAGAAGTCAAACTGAATACTTCGAAAGACTGGACTACAGCAGAACAAGATATACGCTATGTATATACAAAAAGCTTGAAAACGGAGAGAAGAAAAATAAGCAACAGTACCCCACTATTTAGAGTGCGCTTTTGCACACCAAAACTGGGGCGTTTAATGTTTCTCGTGTATTTTAAGCTAATAATCTGGCATCAGACCACATTATGAAAAGATAAAAGAATACGCACCAATGGGTTAATAGTACATATGCTGTACCTACTCAGGAATGACGCGTTATCGTGGGTGAGAGATGTTCTTCAAAAACCGATGTTTATAATATATTTTGCTCTGCGGGAAACATAGTTTGAAGACCGGTGTAGAGGTTCTTTGGTGGACATTGTTCTTCGAGAACATCGTTAAAAACAGAATTGGAAGACAACTTGGTTCTGACGTGAGCATGCGGACCGCGGCAAGGCCGCAATAATATTGTGATTGCGTTACAGCCCACACCTGGAGGAAAAGGCGGAATTTGTCATGTATCTTAGTGATTAATGGTGAAAAACCATGAGGTCCAGCGATTGCACATCCCGCCGAGAAATCAGCCCTAGGGTCAGGTCACATGATATTGTGACGTCATCAACCTTTCGACCAATCAGAAAAGTTTGTGACAAAAGCCCTTACAAAAAAGCCTAATGAGTTTCTGATTAAATGTTAATTACATTTCTCATCATGCACATTAACATTTCTATACATTTTCTTGATGCATATTTAATTAATTTCACAAGAAAGTTGGCCACCGTGTTTCTGGTTGGTACCTAATCTGTGCATTTCTTGTGTGTTGACCAATGAGCGACTCATGGCTTTCACTTTTGGATAAAAAGTAAAAGCTAAAACATAGCGAAGCACCTCAACTACATTAAAAAAAGATAAAAAATAAAAAAAATGAAAACTAAGCGAAAAAAAAACTGCATTTATGGAGCGATTCGAACTTGGTACCTCTTACTCCGTAGCTTGCTACGCTAACCACTCGGCAACTCGGGGAACTGGTAACGTTGGTACCGTATTTGCTTCTTATGTCTGGACTGCATTCATAAGATTGGGACTTAATGTTTCGAAGCATGTTTCGAAGTGTACGGGCCATTGCGGCTGCTCTAACAATTACAACTTCTTGACCATTAGAACTTGCATCTAATGTTCTGGATACCTATGCGCACTATTTTGTCCACTGGAGTCATTTTAACATGTCGAGTTTGGCATCGCTGGCAAATTTATCAGCGCTGGCTCTTCGGTGGCTGCTACCTTGGGCGTAATTTTCGCTGAACACGGAGCTGTAGCACGAACCTTTAAGGAAAAAAAGTGCGACCAAGCTTCAATACCGGCAAGCGCAGCAGCGCCAACACTATTTTACTGGTAACTAAATCTTATTTGTATCTAAACATTTCGGGAAGCGATGCGATGACTGAGGGCTCGGCTAATCTATACGCAGAGCAAGAAGGAGCTCGAAAGCTTAAGAAACACGCAAAATATCATGCATTATAAAGAAGGCATTGCTTCTCGTGCCCTGGTCGCGCACATGCTCCCAGGACGGTCCAGTTCCGAGTCAACGAACGGCTCGGGTTACGTCCGCGCGTCGTCGTCGGCGCAGGCCTCTTCAAAACGGCCTGCTCGCAGGTGCGAGGAGGCAATGGAAATGGAGCGGCCTTGCGTCCGTTTGCTTGGAGGCGGTGTGGCAGTGCGTCGGTTCGCGTACACAACAATATCCTTGCCCGTAACACCCTCAAGCATATTGTCCAACCACAGCACCCATTCGCTTGGCAAGAAGTGATTTGCAATGGCACAAACACCCAAGACGCAGGGTGTAAGCGTGTTTTGAATGAAACAAATGTCCAAAAGGTTGTTTTTGTTTTTACAGTGCATGCTAAACAGAAATGAAAACATAGTAAAGAGTATACATTCGCTTCAGTTCAGTTCAGTCGTTCAGTCGTGTCCGACTCTTCGTGACCCTATTGACCATGTCACGCCACGCTTTCCGGTCTCTCACTATCTTCCTAACATCACATAACTTCATCTGCAGTGCCTCGAGGATGCCATCTAACCATCGCGTTCGCTGCCTACCCCTTCTCCGGCAACCCTCAACCTTTCCCAACATCAAATCTTTCTCCAGCGACTCCTCTCTTCTCATCAGATGACCAAAGTAGCTGAGCTTTAACTTTAGAATTTGACCCTCCAATGAGCAGTCAGGGTTTATGGTCGACAATATTGACTGATTTGATCTTCTGGCAGTCCAAGGAACTCTCAAGAGTCTTCGCCAGCACCACAATTCAAACGCGTCAATTCTTCGGCGGTCAGCCTTTTTCACAGTCCAACTCTCGCATCCATACATCACAACTGGAAAGACCATAGCACGAGTTATACGGATCTTGGTTGGCAGACTAATGTCTCTGCTCTTTACTAGGCGGTCAAGGCTAACCATTGCTCTCTTTCCCAGAAGCAGGCGTCTCCTAATTTCATGGCTGCAGTCTCCTTCCGAGGTAATCTTGGAGCCCAAGAAGAGAAAATCTGTCACTGCTTCCACTTCTTGTCCCTTGATGCTCCAGGACTTGATAGGGCAAGACGCCATGATCTTTGTCTTTTTAATGTTCAGTTTAAGCCCAAACTTCTCACTCTCTTCTTGTACGCGCATCAGAAGTCTCTTGAGTTCCGCTTCACTTTCTGCAATTAAAGTGGTATCATCCGCATATCTAAGGTTGTTGATACGTTTTCCAGCAATCTTCACTCCAGCTGAAGACTCGTCCAGACCGGCCTTCCTCATGATGCACTCTGCATATAGGTTAAATAGGCAGGGCGACAGTATGCAGCCTTGCCTCACTCCTTTCTCAATCGGAAACCAATCAGTAAGACCATGCCCAGTTCTGACTGTGGCCTCTTGCCCTTCATACAGGTTCCTGAGGAGACAGATGAGGTGAATTGGAACTCCCATCTCTTGGAGAGCTTGCCACAATCTGCTGTGATCTACGCAGTCAAACGCTTTCGCATAATCAATAAAGCAGAAGTAGATGGGTTTCTGGAACTCTCTTGCTTTTTCCATGATCCAGCGAAGGTTGGCAACTTGGTCTCTAGTTCCTCTGCCCTTGCGAAACCCAGCTTGCACGTCCGGAAGCTCCCGATCCACATACTGCTGCAGCCTACCTTGGAGGATTTTCAACATCACCTTGCTAGCATGCGAAATAAGCGCGATCGTGCGGTAGTTGGAACAATCCTTGGCACTGCCTTTCTTTGGAATGGGGATGTAAACTGACCTCCTCCAATCCTGTGGCCACTGCAGGGTTGTCCAAATCTTCTGACATAATGTATGCAGAATGTTAACAGCGTCATGGTTGAGGTTTTGAAGCAACTCAGCTGGAATGCTATCAATTCCGCTAGCTTTGTTCTTAGCAAGGCTGGCTAAGGCCCATTCAACTTCACTCTTCAGGATGCCCGGCTCAAGATCAGTTATCACAACCGTCTTATGTTGGGTTTGCACATTCGAGTCCTTCTTGTACAGTTCTTCTGTGTATTCCTGCCACCTCTTCTTTATCTCTGCGGCTTCAGTGAGGTCCTTGCCTCGTTTGTCCTTTGTCACGCCCATCTTAGCACAGAAGTTTCCTTTGATATCTTTGATTGTCTTATACAGAGCTCTTGTGTTCCTTAATTGGCTGTTGTCCTCAACTGCTTGGCACTGTATGTTCAAGAAGGCATTCTTATCTCTCCTTGCTATTTTCTGAAAATCCGCATTGAGAACCTTGTATCTTTCTTTTTCCCCCATAACTTTTGCCATCCTCCTTTCCTCAGCTATTTGCAAAGCCTCTTCAGATAACCAGTTTGCTTTCTTGCGTTTCTTTTGCTTTGGAACTACCTTAGTAGCAACTTCTTGTATTATATCACGAACATCAGACCACATCTCTTCGGGCTCTTTGTCTTCTAGATCTAATTCTAGAAATCGATTCCTCACTTCCACAGCATATTCTAATGGAACTTGATCCAGATTATACCTGAAAGGCCTTCTAGTTTCCTGCGTTTTCCTCAATCGAAGCTTAATCTTGGCAACAAGAAGCTGATGATCGGTGCCACAATCGGCCCCAGGCCTTGTTTTTACTGCTTGTATAGCGCTTCTCCATCTCTGCCGGCAAATAATATAATCGATCTGATTCCTGTACAGACCGTCCGGTGAAGTCCATGTGTACAGGCGCCTCTTGTGCTGTTGAAAATGAGTATTCGCTATGGTCAGGTTGTTTTCTTGACAAAACTCTACTAGCCTCTGCCCAGCTTCATTTGGCTCACCAAGACCGAACTTGCCTGTAATTCCGGATATTTCTTCACTCCCTACCTTGGCATTCCAATCTCCTATGAGAAAAACGACGTCTGATGATGGGGTGCGGTCTAAAAGGCATTGTAGGTCCGCATAAAATCTCTCAACGTCAGCTTCTTCAGCAGTAGTGGTCGGTGCATAGACTTGGATAACTGTTATGTTGAAAGGGTGACCTTGGATCCGAAGTGAAATCATTCGGTCGTTTTTGGGGTTGTACCCTAGCACTGCTTTGCCCATTCTTCTGTTTACTATGAGAGCGACCCCATTCCTTCTCTTGGATTCGTGCCCACAATAAAAGACATAATGGTCGCCGGAGTTAAATTCTCCCATTCCGGTCCACTTGAGCTCGCTGATACCCAAGATATCAATGTTCAATCTGTCCATTTCTCGCTTGACGATATCCAGTTTACCTTGCGTCATAGATCTTACATTCCATGTTGCTATGTGATACATCTCCTTGCAACATCGGACTTTCCGGTCGCTTCCCGACACATCCACAACTGAGCGTCCTTTTGGCTTTAGCCCAGCCGCTTCATTCGTCCTGGAGCTACTAGGAATCGCCCTTTGTTCATCCCCAGTAACATGTGGGACGCCTTCCAACCTGGGGGGCTCATCTTCCGGCGCCATTCGCTTAGTGATGTATAATTTCCCTCATTTGAGAAAGTCAATGCATTTCCACATTAGCTCCTATACAAAAATACTGTTGTGTTTTCCAAGTACAAAACTTCTTGCGTAATCTCAAATGAAAGTCTGTTGCGGATCTCATGTTAAAACACATAAAAATTGTTTCTTAGGCAACATCCTACATATGCTAATCAGAAATGAAAACATAGGGCTCTGAAAGTGTGCAGTTAACAAAGAAATAATATATATTCACTTAGTGATGTATACATTTCCTCATTTGAGAAAGTCAATGTATTTCCACATTAGATCCTACCCAAAAATACTGTTGCGTTTTCCAAGCACAAAACTTCATGTGTGATCTCAAAGGAAAGTCTGCCGCGGATATGATGTTAAAACACATCTAATCTTGAATCTCCTTTGAGTGGTTGATGACTCATCAAAAACACATTACGTGGGTAACAGAAATTCAATATCCATTTTTGTAAGGGAACAGTCCGCAACAGCGCGACAAGATGCAAGCGCTGACTTACAACTCAGAGTTTATTAAAAAAAAATAAATAAAACACGAGTTCTTATAACATCTGCACCACACCTCAAGTCACATGCGTCACAACAAAACATTGAGGAAATCTCAAATCGGAAGCAAAAACGTAATAAAAGACGAGAATCACATTCTTAGCATGTTCAGTTCCCTGTCTGTTAATTTAACATATGGTGTTCTGATGCACTACCGCTCCGCCTCGCTATCGAGGCTGCCTCGATAATTTCTCGGACCGGCTGTTCTCTGTGTCTGACAATTGCTTTGCACTTGCTGAGCTCAGGTGCACAAGTTTTTGAGGGGCAGTCTCTGCAACGTAATTCTGTAGCCTGATCAGGAAATGATCTGGCACGTGGCACGTAGAGTGACATGAATTGGCCAGTATGATATGTCTTTCTTAGGGCAATAACGTCCTCTAAATAGAAATAGAACGTTTCTGTGGATAAAGAAAAACATTTTCGCTTATGTGTAGCGGAATATGCCAGTGCCTGTTAAGAAAAACAGATGGCTAACAAAAATTATCTGCAGCACTCCGCTACGATGTATTCCATATTTTGATTTGTTTTGAGACGATTAAATTGCATCAGCATATCAAAACTTGCTGAAAAAAAAAAATGGCCGAATGGTATCGATCTGATGCGTTATTGTCAGAGACAGACGAGCTACCTCTACACAAATGTGCGTTCATGTACGCGATAGTTTAGAGTTCTCACGCGATCACCTCACTTCGTAGAGGCATTGACAAACTCGCATTACATGCCAACAAAGTTAAAATTAGGACGACTTAATTAGGACGACTTATATTCATTACTAAACAGCCTCTTTAAGTTCAAGCATTGCCTTTAGTTCTAAGTGATCCAAAATAGCAATACTGCTTAGCCTTACTTCTTAGGAGTGCTTATTAGCACTACTAATCAAGACTTGTCTTTAGCAAATATAATTGGGTCTCCTGCCTATAAAAGAAAGTGCAATGTTCGTACAGCAGCGAAACAGCATCAAACTGAAATGCTTTCAAGTGTCACTCGGATTTGTTAGCGATAAAAATATAGTTAGATGTACTTAAGAAATTCTTCTTCACAACGTAACATGAAAAGAAATGCAAGGCAGCAAGATAGCCCTCCTTACTTGGACTGCGTAGTCATCGTAGTTCTGCAGTGGTCCGAAGTAAAGGGTCGGCAGGTAGATGACGTAGGCGAGCGTTTTCCAGTACGGGGGCAGTTGGCGACGGCTTTCTTTCGGCTTCAGTCTCTCAGCGCGAATAAAGTCCACACTGTAGCTCAGACAGCGCAGAACGTTCCAGTGGCAGACAATGAAGGAAACCATGTAGCACGTGCGTCCGTAGTGAGTGAACAGGTACTGGAGGGCAATCACAAATCCGATTAACATGCTGTATATCATGCAGATGCATTTATGGTTACGGGAGATTTTATAACCATACAGTTAAAAAGCTTAATGAATCTGTTCTAAATAGATATAAACCAACTCTCCACGAGGTCTACAGTATGTGCTGCCGTTTGGTATATTGTGTTGTCATGAGTATACGCGTAATATAAAAGCGTGTTGCATCCAAACCCGCAAGCTCTAGACCGGCGTTAACTCTTCTTCCGCCCTATGTGTCTGTACTCAGCACATGTTTTCTTACCGCTAAATGAGCGCGTTAAAACTTAGTTGCCACGTGTGTACAGGCAACTTCATATGATTCATAAATTTACAGATGGTGACGTGGCCACTGTTTATGTGTATATAACGCACGTGGACCTGGCGAAAGATTCAGCGAAGAACACCAGAGGCTTCTTGGTTACCTCGGTATGATAATGTTGCCGAACTACTTACTAGCCGAAGTGTTAGGATGCGAAATGCAAATATTGTGGAGTTTTATCCCATTTAAGCCTAGTTATCTGAATCTAAGCTTTCTTAGGCGTGGCTACAAAGTAATACTGGAATTCCTCCTCTATGCAATCTTCTCGCTCTTCGTCCGTCTCTCCTTCGAACCGATCACGTTTTCTCTTCGCCACTGCTTGTCGGTGAGTTGTATCGGACGGATGATCAGACTAAGCCTGACGCAATAGTTCACGCACTAAAACCGGCATGTACCTTATCTACAGCGAGAATGACCAACCATACTCCACCGAGGCGCTCGTGAAAACCCCTGCCTAGTGGCATGCTATTATGGCGGAAAGCCTCCGTGTCCACAATCGTGACGATCACTCGTTGGCCGAGGTAGCGTTACTGACAAGGGAGACAAAAAGCGGGCAGTGGCGTGGGCAGGAGCGCTCGCGCTGGGCCCGATTTGGCAGCTCAAGGTCAAATGCGCAAGTAAATAACATTGGGAGTTGCACTTCGAACAGTACAGATATGCTCTAAAAGCGTCCCTCATAACCGCTGTCACTTTAGGACGTTAAGCGCTTACACCATACACCCAAGCGATATTTTTCCTTTTAGGGTAAACGAGAATATAATCTCCGAAGACGCCGCACGATCAGCAAAAAGGCCGACTGCAGGATGAGGCCCCCATGTGCACATTTAAATGACAATCTTGGAGTGAGGGCACGAACGAATGAAGGAGAGATCTTGCTTTATGCTGTGCCCCTCTACATAGATCTCAAGAATATTGGATTTTTAGCGTCTTATGAAGGTGCCACCTTTCGTAGTCGGATTTCACGATAACGTAAAGCAGATTAAACAAAAAATTCAAAATTACTTTTTCAGAGCAAAAGCATCAGATCTTGTCGTGGTCAGGTTGGAATCTTGCTCGAAAAAAGGTTTAGTTGCCCTAATATAATCGGAAACTGGGAATGAGGTGGTATATGAGCTCGACACTTTTTGAAGAGAATAGGAAAAGTAATAGTTTGGTGCGCACAAATAATATGTGCGTTTAAAATTTGTTGCTGTAAGTATCATGCATGGTTCTATATCACCTGGCAGCGGAAAAGTGCCCCGTGGTGACGGTGGATCGTTGTCCATGCACCGTTCACTCGACAAGCCGATGTTGTGTCGCCCTGCTCGTCGGAACGACAGGAGCCAAAGAGGCGTTAACAAAATAGCGCACATACGCCGCTGGGGCGAACCACCTTATTTAAACGCACGCGCGACTGATTCAATTTTTTTTCTGTGATAAATTCCGTGGTTCGTCGTCCGTGTTGAATGCCTCATGATCGACTGCTGCTGAAGCATATGACAATAAGACGGACAAACACTGCGCGGAGAGCCGCGAGACATTCGGGAAATCTTTACAGTTTTACAATTATACCTTCGAGATTCTATATATAACATGAATATTTGGAGGACTGGCGCTGAATATCCAGCCTCAAAGAAATGAAAAACACCATACAGAGATATTTGTGGCAGCTTCTCGGCAGTCCTTTCGTACAAATTCTTGAGCAGGCAAGGATGGGGTGAGGACGTCTCAAGGACAGTACCGAGAATGCGGTTGCGAAGTCCTTTTTTTTAATCTGCGTACTTGGAGGGTGTCCGCGAAGGCATTTTAAGGGCAACGGGGTTTTCACATGACATTTGGAACACATTGCCTAATATGTAAGCAGCATGAGATTGCAACGTTACTGGGTAGGGGTGTACTTTCAAACGGGCTCCAGACAATCAAGGAAAATTTCTCTTATATCCAGAGGGTATTCGGTATTTTGCAATTGGAAATTACGAGGGGCTTCAATGCTATCGTGTGCTTGTGGCCTTCACTCTATATGGCGGTTTTGAAGAAAGGGTTTCTACTGCGATCCTGATGCCAAGCTTGAGCAGCTGCGTTTTACAGAGCATAGCTCACTTTATTGTGAAACCACTCTTCCAGACATCTCTCTTGAAGTTTGTGGAATGCCACAACGCCTGATTACCATAGCAAGTGTGATGCCAGCCATTGCCATAAAAACTCTGTCAATAGGCAGTATTCACTGACATCACAGCAGCAGCCATTTCGTTCTCTCTCGAGAACTTCGAATGGCTGCCGGTTTGAGTAAACGGCTTATCCCATGCTGGTCCGCCCGGGCTGTACGACTGACGTCACACGCTGCAGAAATAACTAAGATCGCACGGATTCCTTATATTTTGACTTGGACCTTGAACTGTACTATTGAACACATTGCGTAAACGTCCTAGGCATATTTAAAAACGTCTGCCTAGTCCGTACCCGTCTAATAATCGTTCTCGCTGTAGAAGACACTAGTAAGCGCATGCTCAAAAAGTGCCTCATCTGTCATCTAGTATAGACCGCCACTGCAGAATATACGAGATAACTTGCCATAAAGATGTCCGTGCTGCCGATCTTGCTATGAAGGAGCATAAATAGTGACACGGCGTAACTCAAGGCGGGGATGTGCAGAGCGGTAATGGCGTAGAACAGGGCATGCTGACAGAGGAAAACGATGGCAATCTCCCAACACAGCGTCGATGCGGAGAACAAGCAGGAGTAGGCGCCGTAAAAGACAGGAACCAGCTGCAAAGAATAGAACAGATAGCGAATGCAACATTTTCAAAGCGCCGACGATTACAGTGTATTTTAGAAGTATTTTCCGGAGAAGCTGGTGCAAAAAGCTCGATTAGCATCATGTACCGGTGCTCTCAAAAGCAAATGAAAAGCAATATTAGAGAAAAACTTTAATTTGGTTACGCTCATTTCATGCATCTTTGAATGCGTATATACAGACTAATTTCTATTTTGCGATATCCATAGTTCCGAAATAAAGTTCGACCATTATGCTTTGCATTTGACGATATTAAAGTTTTTCGACAAACCCGAGTTCCATATACACTTCATGGCACCTGTATGGTGCTTCCCTATGAACCAGTCTGTCAGTGGGTGCCGCCAGATATGCTATGATAATTCGATAACATTTGAATTCTCAAAGCAACAACTTACCAAGACCTGCCTCCTATATAACCCCCATCGTCATGCAAATTACACGTGCAAATTAATGTTGATACGTTTTGAGAGCGACGGCTGAAGCGGGGTTCGTGAGGTGCATGCAGCAATTTCGGTTCAGAAGACGCAATTAAAGTTAATAATAATTGGTTCCAAGGAAGGGAAAGGCACACTATCTGTCACATTTGTTTCCGTGGACACCTGACCGCGCCGTAAGGGAAGGAATGGAGGTGGGATACAAAATGGAAAGAGAGAAAGAGCAGCCCTACGGCAGGGCTGTGGAGTAATTTCGACCAGTTGAGGATCTTTAACGTGCACTGAAAACGCACAGCCCACGGACGCTTCCTCGTTTCGCCTCCATCGCATTTAATGTTTCCGTTGTTGTTTCATGTTATTTTCTCATAGATGCGTAAGTTCTGCTGCACGCGAATGATTTACTGCACACGTGTCATTGGTTACCAGAAGAGGCGCGGCCAACATGACGTCACAAGTGTGAGAGGAGCCTGCTTCCGTCGCAACATTGTGGCATCTGCACAGCGTCCGTGCCTAGACGTTCGGTTTTAGCGGCTCGTATTGCAGGAGCCGCTAAAACCGAACGTCTAGGCACGGACGCTTTGCAGGAGCCGCGCTAAGTGGTGCAAAAAGATGCGAACACACACACACACACACACACACACACACACACACACACACACACACACACACACACACACACACACACACACACACACACACACACACACACACACACACACACACACACACACACACACACACACACACACACACACACACACACACACACACACACACACACACACACACACACACACACACACACGCACGCACGCACGCACGCACGCACACACGCACACACACGCGCACGCACACACACACACACACACACACACACACACACACACACACACACACACACACACACACACACACACACACACACACACACACACACACACACACACACACACACACACACACACACACACACACACACACACACACACACACACACACACACACACACACACACACACACACACACACACACACACACACACACACACACACACACACACACACACACACACACACACACACACACACACACACACACATATTCATCTCAAGCGGTACAGAAGATGAGGAGGAAGTTAAGAATGCAGCAGGAGATGACTGATTATTGCTGGACGGTCGAATGAAAGGCTGTGTTTCAGCTTGAGTCCTTTAAAATGTAGTACTCGACAGGATCTTCACAACGCATCATTTCAAGCACAAGTTCTCCCGTTGGATATTGAGGCTACAAGAATACACATATGAACTGCGGCATCGGGCCGGTGTGCTTTGCCGATGCCAGGTGGCGCAATCCCGTTGATGGCAACTGCTCTCGATCCAGGTTCAACGAAGGGTGGCCCTTCTTTCGTCAGCAGGACGAGATGAAAGATCAAAATGAGGACAGCAATTCGACCTTGGTCATAGATTCCCTTGAGCGCCCCGGGAGTAATTCAAAATTTGTTTTTCGGTATATTACTTGGTACCTTCACCACTCTCTAAAAAACAGCAGGAATGATTAGCTTCGCCCGTGTTACCAGTTTCTCGGCATGGTCAGGTTTTCGACGCCGTTCACGGCACACAAACAGAATACATTGGCCAGCGATCCACATTGCGCAAGGCGGAGGAGAACCTCTGGTGACCCAAGAAGAGCAGTAGCGTACGGGAGTACGCTGCTAGCTGCTATCAGCAACACAAGCGTCTTCTCGGCTGCCTCCCTGGGCCTCTTATGCCCATTCCCATTCCTGAAACTATTTTCACATCGTAGGGAGCCACTAAATTAACCCATTGCCAAACAATCGCTGCAGAAAACCGGTATATATTACTAACTGTTGATTATCTTTCCGAATTTGTAGAATGTGACGCCGTGCCCAATCTTGCTGCGAAGTAATTCGTAGCATTTTGCAAGAATGGTTCTGGTGAAGATACGGCCCACCCCGAAAACTAATTTCGGCTCGATCTGCCACCGTCCGGAGTAGCGAGCTTCGCGGCTATTTGTATCGGGTGGAAGTTGTGCATTATTTTGCATCGGCATATTTTCCACAAGCAAATGGTCTCACGAAGTGGAGAACTAAACAGTGCTGTTCCAATTGTCTCCTTACGGCTAAAATAACAGACAAGGTGAAGCTGAATGTCACCAGCACCTCCGAGTGGCAGCCTAAGCTGTTAGCACTTTCCTACAAAGCTGAAGCGGCACCGCGCAATGGTGAGGTTGTGTACGGCCCGCAGCGTCAACTGACAGCAGCGTCCCAATCGAAAGCTCCAGGAGACATTGGTACCCTCCTGTGGTACGACGCGAAGCATGCCAGGAGATTAGAGCAGCTTGGATTAGTGCGTCCAAGGGACAAGATGCACAAAAGCGTAACTTCCGCTGTCGACGTCGATCAACACTTAGCAAACAAAGTTGGCGGCGAGGTGTGGGTACATCAGGGTCTCGAGGGAGAGGGCAAAACGCTGGCCACGAAACTCGAACAGCTCTTCATCATAAACGCTCGACTAGGGAACAATGCGGGGTCTGTGTGCACTTTCTTTTGAGGTGGGCTCCGACAGACAAGGAAGAAACAACTTCGCTGTGAATGTGTTGAGTTTAAAAAGATTCCTCCTCAAAAACGGACAATTTGCTTGTTTTCTCTTCAGATCTGCGGTCGTGGCCGAGTGTCAAGCGGCAGCGAAGACACGGAGGAAGGGATGAATGCAGCAGGAGATGAAGGCGATGAAGGCTAATTAAGATACGCGTTAGAGTGAAAGGCAGCGTTGCAGCTTGAGCCCTATATATATCATCATCATCAGCCTGACTATACCCACTCCAGCGCGAAAGCCTCTCCCATATTTCCCCAATTAACCCGGTTCTGTGCTAGAGGCATCGACTTGACCCCTACAAACTTCTTAAACTCATCCGCTCACCTAACTTTCTGCCGCCCCCTATATATATATATATATATATATATATATATATATATATATATATATATATATATATATATATATATATATATACATATATATATATATATATATATATATATATATATATATATATATATATATATATATATATATATATATTGTTACGGACGGAGGAGGCAGAAGAGGGCAGTGGCGTGGGCAGGAGCGCGCGCGCTAGGCCCCCTCACAGATTCATTAAACGTCATCTCACGACCATCGAGCATCTTCTTTCTGTCCTCTGTTCTCCTGTTGTCATCGCTTGCCGCCACGTAACATTTGGTTGGAGGTGCGGCGTACGTCATCACCATCCTCGCCTTGGAGCATCGACGCCATCTGTAAGCCGGGACCATCAACCGAGGAACCAGGGACATCGTCGAGCAGCTTCGCCCCAGCCTTTCAAGCCCAGACCTGACCAACTACCACCGCCCAGCCCCCAGCCCGGACCTGGAGACAAGGAGAACAGGCAGACCAATCAGAACCGAGACGAAGGACCCGAAAGACCCGAATGACCAGAAGGAACCAATGGGCACGAACACGCAAGCCCCGCCCATGCTGCCCGACGTGATCTCGAGCCATCGGTCCCATGGGCTCTGGTGACTGATGGTTGACAGCTCCAGGAGAGGCGGATCATCCACGCATCAGACATCGTACCGGCAAGCCGTTCTATTCTTACTACTTCCTCTTTTTCAAGCATCTAGACACGCCCATCATCATGCCATGGAATAATCATCGGTAAACTTCCTCGTCTACGATCGGGACGATCGCTCGGTGGCCCCGGGTCATGTTGCGGACGAAGGAGGAAGAAGAGGGCAGTGGCGTGGGCAGGAGCGCGCGCGCTAGGCCCGTTCATATTCATTAAACATCATCTCACGACCATCGAGCATCTTCTTTCTGTCCTCTGTTCTCCTGTTGTCATCGCATGCCGCCACATAACAATATATACATATATATATATATATATATATATATATATATATATATATATATATATATAGAGAGAGAGAGAGAGAGAGAGAGAGTCGTTAATGATTGCTCCCTTCTGCGCGTCAATAGTTTATAAAGCATGGTATATACTGCGAAAAGGCATAAACAATGTACCACCCATATTTTGCTTTCAAATGGTATTACGTCCATATTTGCCCAATATTAAGGAGGCGGCAGTGAATTTAAGACTAGTTACGCATTAAATTATAGAATACTGTTTATAGATTACTGCCCAGCCTTTATGTCGTCATCTATTACAGTTTCTACGCCTGGTTTTTAAACATGTTTGGTGTGTGCTTTCGATAGCACAGTGTTCTGATATCATCACCACATTTAAACTCCTCTGTAGGTAAGAATCGTAACCTTTGGCAGACTTCAATCTCCAACAAAAAGCGCCACATTTGCTGCCGAATGCCATGCAGAGAAGCTTAGATAAAGGAAAATAAATGGGCTAGCCACTGGAAAAGTGATCAGTTAGAAGAATGAGCTGAGTACTTACCGACGGCGAAAAATAAGCGGTGATTCTTCCCAGCACAGGGTGCAGCAGTAACAACTTCCAATTCTCCGTGGTAAAATCCCGCGTGGTTCTCCACCCGTGGTGCGTGTTGTCCTGTGGAGTGAATGAACGAGACATTGAAATGACGTGCGACATCATGGCAACAGCGCATGGCGGCGCATTGTTACGCATAGCTACGGATACCGGAAAATTGTTTGTTTTTGTAAACACGGTAAGATAGCGAAAGTGCTTTTAAATACTGGTGCTCCGTTTTCAGACGATGATACGAACGACTCTTTAAAAGATTTATGATGCTGAAATATGGCGAAATCCTTGTCAGTCACAAATTTAGCACTTTGCTGTTTCCGATTTCAGTTTTCTGATGATATGCATAAATACTTACTTGCTTTCGTTGAAACCCATATCGACTAGGTTCGAAGGATCGGGGAAGTTGTTTGACGAGAAATGCACCTGCGAGCAAATAGTTATGGGTTGTTTAAAGGGGTCATACCATGGTCATCCAATATATTACACTTTTGTAGTTTGGCAGATTATACTGGACTTTATCTTTATTTCCAAAATTTGAGCGCCCTGAACGCATTCTTTATTTCCAAGTAAGTGACTGAATTGAAGACCGCGCAGCTTCTCTCACCGACAGCAATCGCCATGTTGAAACAATTGGTGACGTCATAGACGTCCCCAATCGCTTCTGCTGTAGCGGCGCCGATAAGCTGCCGATAAGCGGTACTGTGTTCGCGCTTGCTCAAAGATCAGCATCACTCCCAATGAGCGTACTCAGTATGTTTGTGAAAACAGTACCAGGCTGTAGTGAAGTACGATTTAGTTCTTGTCCACACATCCACCTTCATCGCGACCGCCGCCATCATCCGTGGCATCACTGACCCTACCATCGTAAACAACGCCGCGCCGGCCATGCCTTTCGTACCTGCCGGAAGCTATCCGCGTCAGAGACATGGCAGATCCTGGCGCCCGTGTCAGAAAACGTCGTAATAATATTAGCTAGAGGAAGGAAAGAATAAAAAAATGTATTATTCTTGAGAAATGCTGACCCTTACGATGGGAGTTTTTGCTCACTCGCAATAGCAGTTTCCGCCTGTGCGGTTCCCGCTTTCTTACACTCTAGCTCCGATGCTAAGGCTTGGCCGAAAATAATTTCATTCGCTACAAAACAGTGGGGTTGGGCGGAAGTTTCATGACCAAATGGTCCTTTTACTAAAATGCCTCAATCATTAATTACAAAGTACCGTCCGCTGTGGCTTCGATGGAAAGGAACGTAGGCCTAGCGACGATTAGGGAGAAGCAGAGTGCCAGAGCACCGTAGTCCGTTGCCCTCGCGGGCTTCACCGTTGCTGTAAGCTTGCGGCATCCGGTGCTGTAAGCCTCATGAGCTTAGTTTCTACTTTCATAATGCGGCAGGGGTAAGACGTTGGCCCGACAACGAGCAGCGTAAACGATGCGGCTAAGACGAGACGGAGTATTGGGTTCCTCGATGTAGCGCACCACACCCTATACCGACACGGCTTCGCTGTGGCACGAGAAGAACACCACAGGGAGCGGTGCTATCCCCTCTGCTTTTCAACATGGCAATGAAGAATCTCCCGGTGCACCTGGAGAAAGTCTCGGGTGTGCAGCACGCGCTGTACATAGACATCTCCATATGGGCCACGCAGGGCTCTCTGGGAGAAATGGAGGCCAGCTTGCAGGAGGCAGCCACCGCTGTGAATGAGTACGTGAAAAAATTCGGCCTTCATTGCTCATCGAAAAAAATCCGAATTTCTCCATATTCGTTCCTCCAAAAAAATGCACAGACAAGATAGAATTGCGACTTGGATTAGAACCGATACCAGAGAGAGAGGAAATTATAGACCTGGGTCTTTTAATTCACCAGCGTAAGCTAGCGACGACCACGCTCGAGAAGCTAAAAAAGGTGGGAGACCAGGTCAGCCGAATGATCTGCAGAGTTTGAAACAAGAAAGGGGTACTGAGAGGCAAAGATGTGCTACGATTGGCCAATGCCTTTGTTACAGGCAGAATTCTGTACTCGACCCCCTATCTCTACCTCATGAAACACGACGAGAACATCCTAGAGGTGATCACGCGCAAAATAGCGGAGAAGGCCTTCAACCTCCCTATAACAACGTTGAACCTGAGACTCCAAGTTCTGGTTATGACGAACTCGTTCTAGGTGCTGAGAGAAGCCCACCTTACAAGCCATGATACACGCGATTATCGCAGAAACCGTTGGGGCATCGCCTATTAACCCTTCTACTCTTACAACACACGACTGTAACCGAGGAACAAGTGACTTCTCCAGGAATGGCGATGCGCCTTGCACGTAAAACCGCTTCCCACTAACATGTCCAAGGACGACCACGAGGGTAGGCGCTTGGCCAAGGTAGAGGCCTCAGCTCACCACCACTAAGGGAAACCCGGAGTCTACTATGTGGACGCGTCCGGCCCGCACCAAAGCGGGTGGCGCACAGCGGCAGTGATCCACGAGTCCAAAATAGTGAACGGGCTAGCATTTAAAGTCCGAAACGTAACACAGGCAGAGGAGGTCGTCATTGCGTTAGCAGCAGCACACTCTGATTCCAAAACAATCACAACGGACTCGCGAGGGGCGTGTAGGAACTTTCAACAGGGCTGGGTCCCGTACCTGGCCTACCGGCAGCTAAAAAAAAAGCTCGGACCTGGCCTACCGACTACTGCAAAACAGCTCGTACGTGGAAAGTCCATCCCGCCGCTTCATAGTCGGAGCTCCGGCCCACTCGGGGCTAGGTGGAAACGAGGCAGCAGATTCCGCCGCCCGCGCGCTTTCTAGCCGGGCAACCTCGTCCCCCTCCTCCTCAGAAGAAGAATTCACACCAGCCTACACTTTCAGACAAATTACTCAGCTATACCAAAACAGACACAATCTTACCAAAACAGACACAAACAGCCACAGGATCCCAGGGACACCACCTAGTGTTTGTGAGGGGAAGGGCACTAAGCCTGACCATAAAGCAACCTCCATGTACCTGTATCTTTTTGATAAACATTTTCACCACCACCACCGCGCTGTCGGCTGGTTCTCGTAACTGCACGAAAACGCCATCGGACGGCACTCTATGCAATTTATTTGTGGTTTTTGAGACGTGTTTTCAGTGTGCAATATGTACAGTGGGGGTCAAAATTTCCCAGACCAAACAGTCTCCTTCTGGCTGGCATATTCTGGCACTTACGATCCCATTAACAATATCAGTTATATCAGAGGTTAGAATATTGCCTCTTCTATCCTCCACAGACATTTTGAGTATTGGGGTCGTCATAGTGGCCTGATTATACTTCTCAGAAGCAGAGCCTGTGGCCTTAGAACTTTTGATGGCCCTGTACGTTTTCTGAGTGGGTCAGCAGATATAACTTGCGCATTCGGGTGCCGACGTTGTCCTGAATCTCGCCCGCAGTTGCCGCTGTAGCCTAGGTTAAAAGCGGTAACAGGGATCGAAAAACTCAATTCGTGGCAGCTGCGATTAAATGCATGACTGCTGTTTTGACTGCCACATCGGCATACCGCGGCTTTGCGTAACCGCGGTTGATGCTGCTCGTGCGCAGAATCTGCAGCAGACGACGCGGCGGTGTCAGTGTACAGTCGTGAGCAAAAGTGGTATACAACACTCAGCCGGTGACGGATCTCCAGAAAACTGTATGCCAACCTTTTCTAGCAACAGATATGTGAGATTGAGGCAATAGTGGCGGTGCCCCATTTTATGCACATGCATGTGTCGCTATCACTGTCCCTGACGCTGTCGCTAGATGACATTTCAATGCAATTTTCCCGGGCATGGTCACCGGCTGAGTGTTGTATACCACTTTTGCTCACGACTGTATGTTTTCACCGGCTACTCCGGTTGCCAGATAAGCAAGCAGTACATGAAGAAACAAAAATACTAGTTTTAAGTATACCGTCAGCTCCGATGGAGCTGAAACTTTGAGGTCCAGTTGCTTGGCACATCAGGAATAAGGTGCAAGAAACAGTTTATATTCCAAAATTAGTGTCATGACCCATTTAAGTCACATCAAGAGGTAAATATGACAGCATTAAAAATACCGTGGCTGTTAAATGTTCTTGTCATATCAGCATGACGTGCTCATTGCCTCTGTTAGCTTAAAGCACGAAAGTAGCACCACAGATAATGCCGATTTCCGTATTCCGGTTTCCGTACGTATATGGAGTGTTGCATGGCAGCTAGTGAGCCTAGCTTTCTCACTCACGACTTCCTTCGAGTGACTGTGACTACAAAGGCCGGGATCATATTTACTCGCGATGTGAAGATAATGCATGACAAAATGAATTCGGCACAATTAACAATGATTAGGATGAAAAATATAACATGAATAGCAGGCTGCGTTTGTGCAGCTTAGATTTGTCACCCGAGTGCTAAAATGGTAGCCACTAAGCTAATCATCACTATACATGACACTGTAAAGTTCATGGCCATGGCTTTGACCGATGACAGGTGACAGGTGGCATGAACATATGTTGACTGGTCCCTGGGTTGTAGTGCGTCGCAAGTGCTCATTTCATGGCCGAGTCGGCAGCCGCTACCAAGTCAGGATCGGCCTTTTATGCGAGAGAGTGATATTGAAACCTACCAGGACCCCTGAGCCCCTAGTTAGACACGCGGTCGCTAGGCCTCACAGGAACACTCGTATACCTAAGTTAAAGTGGTTTGATATATCTATGTTAGCTGCTCTTTCATAAAAATGTATTTCAGGAGGGCATGCTACTCAGTATGTGAAGATAATAGAGGCAGAAACATAACCATAATTAATTATTCGAGTACAAAGCACCAGCGTGGACAGAACACGCAAAGGGAAGGGATGTTTTTAACGCAATAGCTAATGAGAAACCTGTTCTCGTAAAAACGCGGCCCTTGCCAGAGAAAAAAAGTTGTCGTTCGAGCCCTTAGCTGCGGAAATTCCGCAATATATTGCGACAGGATGAACGTCGCTATGTTTAGTTTCTGGCAGTACACATCGCCTTGGGCAATATATCTAATTCGCGGAGCAGTAACCCATATCGGAGGTGGACCGTAATATATAAGTGTTTCTCTAGGGTAATAAACGCAAAGGTTTCTTCTAGAGACAAAAATGAAATAAGCACACACGCTGTCTGCATAGTTTGTGTTGCCTTCTTCTGAGTATTAGACAGTAGACCATTAACAACAACTTGCCGCTTGAGCTTACTTTCTTCGCATACAGAAAGGCGCCACATGGCGTAAGCCACCCCGGACACTACGAAGACCCAGTGGAACACCTGCATCCAGTCCCATTTCCGCCTGTAAGGAAGAACGCAATTACTTTCTGATACCTCCACTTAAAGTAGTTCACATGAGTTGCTGCGAGGTAATGAGAAGTGAGACTATGTTAGAAATTACTTACAAGCTAGGCTACCTGGAAAAGAGGCCGCTTACGACGCTATGACAAAACAACTTTTTTTTTAAACGCTACCAATTTTAATAATTAGGCGAAATGTTCGAGGCTAGGGAGCTCTATTTTGCAGGTACGAGCAAGGTAGCTCCGCTGGCACTATTTGGTTTGCAGTTAGGGCGTGCTATATGAAGCTGAATATGTACTATGCGTCTTACTGATTGGTTTCCGATTGAGAAAGGGGTGAGGCAAGGCTGCATACTGTCGCCCTGCCTATTTAACCTATATGCAGAGTGCATCATGAGGAAGGCTGGTCTGGACGAGTCATCAGCTGGAGTGAAGATTGCTGGAAAACGTATCAACAACCTTAGATATGCGGATGATACCACTTTAATGGCAGAAAGTGAAGTGGAACTCAAGAGACTTCTGATGCGCGTACAAGAAGAGAGTGAGAAGTTTGGGCTTAAACTGAACATTAAAAAGACGAAGATCATGGCGTCTTGCCCTATCAAGTCCTGGAGCATCAATGGACAAGAAGTGGAAGCTGTGACAGATTTTCTGTTCTTGGGAGCCAAGATTACCTCGGAAGGAGACTGCAGCCATGAAATTAGGAGACGCCTGCTTCTGGGAAAGAGAGCAATGGTTAGCCTTGACCGCCTAGTAAAGAGCAGAGACATTAGTCTGCAAACCAAGATCCGTATAACCCGTGCTATGGTCTTTCCAGTTGTGATGTATGGATGCGAGAGTTGGACTGTGAAAAAGGCTGACCGCCGAAGAATTGACGCATTTGAATTGTGGTGCTGGCGAAGACTCTTAAGAGTTCCTTGGACTGCCAGAAGATCAAATCAGTCGATATTGTCGACCATAAACCCTGACTGCTCATTGGAGGGTCAAATTCTAAAGTTAAAGCTCAGCTACTTTGGTCATCTGATGAGAAGAGAGGAGTCGCTGGAGAAAGATTTGATGTTGGGAAAGGTTGAGGGTCGCCGGAGAAGGGGTAGGCAGCGAACGCGATGGTTAGATGGCATTCTCGAGGCATTGCAGATGAAGCTATGTGATGTTAAGAAGATAGTGAGAGACCGGAAAGCGTGGCGTGACATGGTCCATAGGGTCACGAAGAGTCGGACACGACTGAACGCCTGAACTGAACTGAATGTACTATGCGCGCAGTATCTACAGGTTATCATAAAAAAATTGACTGATAGATTAAACTAGTGAAAAACCATGAGCAAATAGTGCAGTGAGACACAAAATACATTTCGTTTTCCCGTCACCGATGTAGTTTGGGAGCAAAAATTCACAAGGGTGGCTAATTACATTACGTCTTGGCAGTAAAGTAGCCTTAGTTGCTACTGGTGCACTTTCACCAAGTTTTTTGTAACTCTTTCATGGTTATTTTCGCGAACCCCTCATACTTCTATCTACACACGCTCGGAAATCTCTTATAGCTCTGTAGCTGGTGGTTAGATTATTTTCTTGAAAGTGCGCAGGGGTGGAGACAACGACGCATTGAAGATACATCGAGACCTATTGTTGTCCCTCGAAATCTGGTGAAATCCCTTCCCTTCAGCGAATGTAGAAATGTTGTGACAGATGCTATGTCTTTTCCCGATGATATTTCTAACGCGACCGCATTGCCACGCAAAGCAGCGAAATGATGTCTAAGAAAAACCATATGAGTGTTTAAAAGGCAATGCGGGCATACAATGCTAGGGGCTAAGTTTATGCCACCAAAATGCAACGCCTGGAAATGAAACGCGGGCATAAAGCATCATAATCTTTTCTTGGCTATAGTGACGAACATGTGGGATCAAGGAACAGCGAATAGTAGCTTCTTTAGGGTGTCATTACTTTCCATTCAACCACTTGGACACAACACCGTTGGCGCTTGCTATTGCCATATTAATGAGATGAAGTTGGGTTGTTTGGCTACTCCGACACGGTGAAATCAAGACGTGGGTCTTTTGATCAAACGTCAACAGTAGCTTGGTAAAAATGTCAGTTCAGCAACGTAGACCAGATCCACCTGTTTCATTTCTAACACTAGAAAATGGTTTCGAAAAAGCGATGCCATGACTGCAGCAGCCTAGAGAAGGTTGGTTTCACTAGCTAAATATGTCGCATAGAAGGTTGCAGTGACTTCGTAGTCGCCGATACGGTGCGGACTGCGACATAGTAAAAATATTCGCGCTCATAAAATCAGTTCATTCAAACCTTCTATGAAATGTAATTTGAGAACTATAAGCAGAGCACCGACAGCACATATGATATACAGCGTTTTAAAAAATACACAGAATAACGAAAACAAAAGTGGCAGTTTGCCCCGCTACCTTTGACTGTCGGTTTTTCGGGAGGAAAAAACTTCCTCGTGGTGTTCTTCTGTAGTCGTAGCCTCTCCAGACATGTTTCTTGTTCTCTTTCACTGTGGGCTTCGTCTGTAAAGGCGACGCGGCAAATGTGTTCAGCGCGGAGATGGGTTTGCGGCATAAAAATCCTCACAATGATTCCCGCCGCGTTGTCTCGAAAATTGATCATCAACGTCTGAAACGTGCCGAGAGCAAAGACAAGACAAAAATTCAAAGTGGTCTGAGCTGAAAGCTGGCATGTGTGGAGTCTTACCAATCTCCGAGTCTAGGATTCTTAGGAGTCTAGAAATCTAGGAATTACTCTTGAGTAAACTACTGAGTGATCAAGGAAGAGACATAGCAGAAGCGATATTATGAAACAATATGATTTTTTGGCAGCGTAGCTGCTAACGGATGTCGTTCTCAGTTGATACCACCACCGAGCAAAAACGTAAAAAATTGAAACCTATAACAGTTTAATAGTCCATCTCTCCGTCTCGATGTGCCGAGCTGTATGAAGTGGAAAGCACTCTTCACCGCTTCAAAACTGGTTCGCTTTCCCCTAAAAGTTAAAAGCAGCGCAAAGACATCCACAACAGCGCCTTCCTCGTGTGTCTGAAAGTTTCCCTCTCGAGCTCGTCGCTTACGCTCTAATGTCAAGAGTTTTAGGGATAATAAGAGGGAGGAGAATTGATCACAAATTGGTCCGAAAGTTATTCAGTGGCTCGATAGATCAGACATTGACCGAGTCAGTGTGTCTGTCACATGTTCACTCAGTTGTTAGGTTGGTTAGTAGGTCAGTTGGCCAGTTGGCCAGTTGAGCCACAAAGGAACCAAAGGAACAAAGGAAGAGAGCCAAAAGGAACCCTCAAAAATATTATCCCCACATTTCAATGCAATGAAACAATAAACGCGGTCTTTGCTGTTAATATATTAATTTTAAAGCTCTCTGTAGCCTCTATAACCTACAAATAAAATTTAGGGCGACACATCACCACGCGTCCTAGCAGCCGCGTCCCGTTGACGTCAACTCGGACACTAAGTGCGCCCTCTTGCTGGACAAGCACAAGTGACATGGCCATGACGGGGAGGGGGGCCCCGAATTGCCCTGAGTCTTACCCTTCATTCTTTGCGGCTTTTGTCGACGTAAAGGAAGAAAAGAGAAGCAATCACTGTCTATTGCCGCTATCATCGATGCTCGTGCCGTTATCTTCAAATTATTTTAATTATAAAGCATTTCTTATCTTATGTGGGGCAGGGACATGGCAGTGGACAAAAGAATAAAATCATTGCCACGACTGGGTTTCAAAACCATGACAGAACGAACAGATCCACTTCCCAGGCCTTGTTTCGACAGCGCCGTACTAGCGCCCCCGGCGGCCCCGCCTCGTGCAAATGCACCACATCGCCATTTCATCCGGTTGCAACTGCGATACATATCGCGCTGAGCAGTGCTCATCGTCGTATTCATGAAGTTACATCTGCGCCGCACTTTTATTTAACCTTGGTAAATATGCCATACACGTATGCCATTCGGCCGAGTGCGGCCGAGGTCCGCTGGAGTAGTGTCGGCCGAGTCCACCAGGTGGCGTGATAGAACTCGTAATACTTTTGCAATGCTTCTAAGCAGACGTAAGTGCATTCCTGGAAATTTGTTTCTGCAAAAACGAACGGTTTTCTCTGCAAAGACGAATGTCATTTTATCATGCGTATTTTCTAGATTTAGTAAAACTGTTATGTTACTGGTAAAAAAAGCTTTATAGCTTGTTTAACTTGTGCGATATCTATAGACATTAACGAAACGTTTGCGTCGGGTTTGTATATATTCTGATCGTTCGTGCTTAATGTCTGAGATAAATACCCTGTCACAACAGAAGAAAACTCGAAATTTTCCATTTGCTGGCTTTTGGTGCGCGCTTTAAAGAACAAAACACATATGAGCTGGTTTTGGCCCATTTATGAACAAGTAAGGCCTGTCTACACAAATGCGAAATGTATTATGACATTACAAGTCACGTCATTAACTGGTTTTGCTTAAGTCGCGTGTTCGAAAAACTCATTTCCTAGCATTTTATTTACATCAATATTTTAAAAACTAACTTTTCGAAACTGATTCGCAAGGCCAAAGATTACTGCAACCGACGACTAGCAACAGTCGAAAGGCACTCCTTCATTGCCCTTTCAAAGGTGCAAAATCAAGCCACGTGGAGAAAGCTCTTCATAGCGACGTCATTTCACCTCTAAAATTTGTCCTTGTAATCGTCTCTAAAAAGAGACAATTTATTAGATCGGCGATTGTGGTGCTAAACACCCACGGTTGCAAACACGAATCGAAATAATGTGTGCTCTCCACAACTCTTCATAGGAGTTCAGCACCGCAGCCCTTTTAGTTTGGCATTAGAGGTAGCCATCGGGAGGTCCAGAACACTCTTTGTCGCCTTCCTGATGATGACGTTAATGCGCTCGTCTTCTTGTTTGGTTGTGCGAGGTATGGCATGGCGTATAGGATCCGGCTGATCACGAAGACATGGGCGAGCAGTAGCGCGTCCCTGCCCCGCAGAAGGCCCCACTTGTTGAAACCGCGGTGGATCATGTACGCTGCCTGTTCGCGTACGCTGTTGAGTTTCGCTAGAGTCCAGCCTAAGTCTGTTATTTATGAACATACCCTGGATCAGGAGCCCTGCGACGTCTCTGACAGGACCGCCTGACAGAAAGATGTGTAGAGGTGTATTGTCCTTGTGATTTGCCCTGACATGCAGACGCTGTAATTTTGCGGGAGTGCATTGGAAACCACAGTTGGCCGCATACGCATCAACTATGGAGGCTGCCTGCTGAAGGCGGTCCTCCATCTTACCAAGGCTTTCTTCGGTGCTCCATATTGTAATATTATTTGAGAAAAATGGGCAGGGAGGTACATCCTGGCGATGTTTAAAAAAAGCTGTGACAACACCGTCCCCTGTGGTTCCCATCTGTAACCGTAGCGTACGGACCATCATCTTCATCCTCCATCCGGAGAAGTTAGTGATGCTCCGAAAGTTTCTGAAATAGGCCAGTACTTCGGCTGCAGAGTCAGTGGTGGTCAGGTTAGGCAGTATGCTATCATGTTTATCATTTTAAAATACACCCTTATGATCCAAGACAAGGATGACCCTGTAATTGGGTTGCATGGCTGTGGGTCACATTTTGTCTGTGCGGTCGGAGGAGGACATGCAGTGCAGACATGACCAGGCGAAATGTGAAATTAGTGTCTGTAAAAAGGCCGTTACCTTCCATGTGTGGAGAGGGGCGACTCCGTAAGATCGTCTTCATGAGTTCTCCCACACACGAAGTAATCGGCATGGGTCTCAGGTTTTCCGTATTCACTTCCTCACGTGCTCTGGGGATGAAAGTTGCATGCGATGTTTTCCATTCGAGATAGAGTGCACACCCATCCCAGATCTGATTTATGTACTCTATCAAACAAAGGGAGGTCGAGTCGAGAGCTTCGCCGACAGTTTCCCTTGTGTTCGCTCCTGACCGGTGCCATACCTCGGTGCAGTTTTGCCAGAGCAGCCTCTAAAGCAAAATCTAAATCCTGATTTGGCTTCCATTGAATGTTCTAGAAATTGTTCTACTTGTTAGCTGTCTGTGAAGCTGTGCCAGTCATATGACATTTTTTGTCTTTATGGAGCTGGGTACACAGTCCGTGGGCGGGCACAGCTGGGGCTGCACCAATGCAGCGTTCATCAGGCCAGAACTTTTTTCGTCCGCTGCCTGGCGGGGAGCTGCTTAACGCTTTAGCTGCGGGGTTCGCAGCGGACGGTATTTTTTTATTTAGGAGCTGACCCAGGGAGGTATCGCCTTGACAGAGTCAGTGTGACCTGAGCCGCACTGCCTAAGTGAAGTATTTGCTCAAATGCGGACCTCAACATATTGTCCACTTGAACATATTGTCCGCGAGTCCTTTGGGATTCGCGAACCGCCTTCATAAATTTGTTTGGGAGGGCTGCCACTGGCTCCTCCATCTGCTCGGCTCTAAGCTCTAGGGCCTCAAAGCGAACAGCTTCAACGGATGCCGAATAGACCACCGTGTCCGTGGTTCGCTGCGAGACAGTAGTGAGGCAAGATGATGCAGATGATCCGTCATTCTTTTGCTCAATTTTTCTGCATGTGCTCAGACTGCTCGGCCTGTTTGGCTTCTAAACATGGGGCCCTTACACGTTCGCACAAAATATGCCATTTTACAATCAGCACAAACGTCATTTAGGTTGATAATGGGAAATTAAATCTTTACTCATCCCTTTATTCATCTGCTTGGTACGAGGACTTAACATTTAGTCCTTGGAATTTTTAAATGCCTGCCTCATTATGCAGTTACTCTGTTAAATAGCCTAACTTAATCCCCGAGGACTAACTCTCGTGAGTAATCGCGAAACGACGAAAGAAAACTCATAGAGTACATTGTGCTAGGTATAAACGAAGATCAGGGGGAAATGCGTACTTTTAATGCCGATAAGTTTGTGAGTAGTTTACATATTGCGTCGACTCTCAATAGACCTGACATTCGTGAAGTTTTACATAGTTTATATGTAATTTTCCTTCTGAGCCTTATGCCACTTACCACGCGTGAGGACTAAGAGACTACATGTAAACAGCATGTACAGTAAGGTAGATATCTATACAAACTCCAGGTTGGGGCGCTTTACATCATGTGGAAATATTTGCCGGACGTGCGGAAAATGTAGACAAAACTACACATTGCCACCCCCCCCCCCCTTTCCCTCCCCCTCACGGAAGCCAATCAAATCTAGAAGAATGCCTTTTGTTTGCACTGAAGCCACCATGAATGTCCCAGTGCTGAACGGTAAAATTATATCTAGAAAACTTGCAGTGTTCAGTACATCAGCATGCGGCCATTGCGAATGGTTGGTATGGGCGCGGGAAGTACTTTATATGTGAAATTTTGTAGCGAACAAGACGCGTCGCCAATGATAATCATCATGGGCATCTGAATTGTTTAATAATTAGAGCTTTAATATTTCTTCATACAGTTACGCAATATTTAACTACGGACGGAAATGAGATAGCACTAGGTGCTGAATGGAGATGAATGGTGGAAATAATACGAACTACAACAACATAGAATCCCTTATGAAAGCCTCCTCTGAATGCTTCTTCTGTGAGACACGGTATGTCCCTGCTGTGTTGTATGATCTGTACGGCTCACAGTAAACGATGATTTAAATAGAATGGCTTTATGCGACACATACGAGGCATAACGCCCAAAAGGGACATTGTCTGTAAAACGCGCCTGATAGCGGAGACATCCAATATTACTACCTCCAGTTCTTTAACATGCACCAACATCGCGTCGTATACGGGAGTTTTGCGTTTGGCCTTCGTCGTAATTCGGTCGCTGCAATCGATCCCGCGTCCTATGGCTAAGCTGTCTAATTAATTATTCACTGAACCAAACCACCACTGCGGGCTCTGAACAGTGTTAGTCGTGATGAAGGCAGGATTTGTTTCGTGGTCAAATAGCGGGTTTTCGCACATAAATGCAAACTGTACATTTGTTGACAGGAAAAGAAGGCGGAGTGCCTGTCGACTTTCTGCGCAGACACCTGACCCACACAGTAATAGGAGAAAGGAAGGAGGGGCTGAAAGAGGAAAGGGAGAAAAAGGTGTCGTATAGTGGAGGGCACCGGAATAATTTTTACTACCTGGGATATTTATCGTGTACTGACATCGAACGCCATGGACGCCTATTCGTCTCTACGCGAAGTGACCAGCGCCTCTATCCGACACAGCACAGTAGCAGAGGCCGAGGAAGTAGCCATTGCTCTAGCAGTGGCGGAGGGCTATAGAGCTAGGCGGTCGCTCACGATACTCACGGACTCTCAAAGAGCCTGTCGAAATTTCACGAATGGTAGGATTGGTCGTCACGCGCTCCGTATACTCCTCAAAGCGAGCGACAGAATTAAAAACCACGAAGAAAGCAAGACCAGACACAAAATTATGTGGGTACCAGGGCACATGAGGGTGGCAGGGAACCAAGAGGCTGACAGGATAGCTCGAGCATACACTACTTTCCGAGCATCCGACGGGTCCGCGGAACTTTTGCCAGCACCCAAGGCATACTCGGCCATACTAGAAAACTATAGAGGAATAAGAATGCGATATCCCCCACCGCACAGTTCTCTCACCAGAGAGGAAGCTGTCATGTGGAGACAATTACAGACGGGTTCATACCCAAACCTACACATACTAAACAAAATGCACCCTACCATATACGCTGAAAGATGTCCGTGCTGCGATGAAAAACTAACACTATATCACATCACATGGGCCTGTCAAAGCATGGATGTGGTCCCCAAAATTCGAAACCCGAGAGCGGAGCAATGGGAGACTCTGCTGTCCAGCGACCGCTGCGAAGACCAGCAAGGTCTGGTACAGCGAGCCCAACGGGCGGCAGTAGCCAGCGGAGCCCTGGACTGAGGGCAAACGACCATTGTCCAAAAGTGGACGAAGTCAACGGAGAAGACTCTTGTGGATTCAACAAGCAGACATCTCTGAAGACGTCCAAAAACCGCCAAGTAATATAGGGCTAAATAAAGTTTTTCCTCCTCCTCCTCCTCTCCGTTTCGTGTCCACAGAAACGTGACCACCGCTGTGAAGTTCGAACCAGGGTACTCAGTTTCAGTAGCAGAGCATCTTAATCACTGAGTCATTAGGGCGGGTCTAGTCTTTGTATACCACCGAAGAGTTATTCTTGAGTAAATTGAGTAAATTACGTGACAGATTTTCTGTTCTTGGGCTCCAAGATTACCTCGGAAGGAGACTGCAGCCATGAAATTAGGAGACGCCTGCTTCTGGGAAAGAGAGCAATGGTTAGCCTTGACCGCCTAGTAAAGAGCAGAGACATTAGTCTGCCAACCAAGATCCGTATAACTCGTGCTATGGTCTTTCCAGTTGTGATGTATGGATGCGACAGTTGGACTGTGAAAAAGGCTGACCGCCGAAGAATTGACGCGTTTGAATTGTGGTGCTGGCGAAGACTCTTGAGGGTTCCTTGGACTGCCAGAAGATCAAATCAGTCGATATTGTCGACCATAAACCCTGACTGCTCATTGGAGGGTCAAATTCTAAAGTTAAAGCTCAGCTGCTTTGGTCATCTGATGAGAAGAGAGGAGTCGCTGGAGAAAGATTTGATGTTGGGAAAGGTTGAGGGTCGCCGGAGAAGGGGTAGGCAGCGAACGCGTTGGTTAGATGGCATCCTCGAGGCACTGCAGATGAAGTTATGTGATGTTAGGAAGATAGTGAGAGACCGGAAAGCGTGGCGTGACATGGTCCATAGGGTCACGAAGAGTCGGACACGACTGAACGACTAAACCGAACTGAAAATTACGTTCACCTGTACGGACGTGAGGTTGTAGCCACAGCACCATTCTGCTACTTCCTGAATCGCATTAGGTAGCAGATGCATTTCGTGCCGCGTTCTGAGACGATAGCTGCGGCAAGGGTAACAATGCGTCATCTGTAAATTATTGCCTCTCACTACCTTTCTTTTTGCATTAAGTTGGCCGAGTTGGTACTGGGCTGATAATTTTATTTTATAGCGGCATCTACGCAGACACATAGGCGACAACACAGGGCGCTAGTCAATGTCGTGTTTTCTTGTACGTGCGTCTAAGCTTGGGAACAATACCTCTATAAAACGTAGTTCGCACTCCTTTTCTTTCCTATCAAGAAAAGGTCAAGGGTTGAGGTTCGAGCGTGGGTCGAGTATTGTGTGCAGCTGCTGCTGGATTTGATGTAAGGTGTGCCTTGGAAAATTCTGAAGCACGGTGGCGTTTCACAACCGTTTCAAGATGCCGCACACGTTGTCGATCTTTTTAAAAAGTGTTCAGGTCACTGCACTCACACTCTGTGCAAGCTGTCTTCTTCATAACGTCGTTTTTACCTCGCCTGAAATTCGTGCGTTTTGAAAATAGCACATGATGTCGCCAGTGGAAAGAGGATCAGTGCAGCTTTATTTATTTTTATTACTTTTTAATTTTCTTATCTCTACCTTCTTATTTCTGCTGCTTTCGTTGGAGTTTAATGCCTTCAAAATCCTCCATGCACGCCAAATTCACAGAAGTCACGCTTCAGAACCGTTCAAATGTTGATTAGAGGCAGGACTAAAATCGCAATGCTACAAAACTAAAACGCGTCGACTGTGCGGACCGCTTGTTGCTCCCCATAGCTGACGTACATGTCTGAACGACCACAGTCTCTGCAGCAAGATGCTCAGACACGTGATGATAAGGTACTCTGACAAAACAGTGATAATAAGATCTGTCATATGATTCTAAATTTTGTTGTTGAGCTTTGCATCAAGGACGGTAGAGGACTGCCATACCGTATACTTCTCGCCAACATACGAACGCCACATGTCGTGATAAACTTACATTCAATGCTCTCGACGTTTCTCAACGTCTCAGTGCATGCCCAGACAATTCGTGGCAGCCTGCTGTGACGTTGACGTTTTCATGGATATATTAGCTAGGTTTGTGACAATTGGCACATTGGCTTCGCCGTTTAGTAAAAGTGTGGTTAGTGTGGTTTCCCTGTTCAAAGGGGCATGTGACTCATATTAGAAATATATTGTTATATCTCGACGACCGAGCACATTTTTAGCATGATGCATAAAATCTGGGCAGCATAAATAGGTGCACAATTTCTGGTTTCCTCGGTCTGTACATCAAAACCTTAGCCTTTGACGGCAGATAAAATCCTGTAGAGACTCCGGTTGAAATGAGCATATAGCGACACAGAACTGAAAATCGTTTTGGTATACCCGGCATTATTTGAACCACTTGAGATTTCTTATCTTGAGGGCGGGTTGAAAATAAATCCCTGCTTAAAAGGGTTTCCGAAAGCCATCCGTACTTAAATGTGACCGCTGCCGAAGCGGCCAAGTTCGAGAGCAAATCAAAATTCAAGAGTGCTATACTGTTGTATTCAATGATAACTGCAATTTTATTCTGAGCCTTCAGTACATCCCTTGGCATTTGGAGCGTCTTCGCATGAGCGGCGCTGTGATGTCCCCGCAAGCATGCAACCATCGAAATAACCAATATAGCCCATGGGCAAGCGTTGAATGGTCCTATAATCCTAACTTTCCTAACGGTCCTAACTTTCCTTGACCTAACTAGCGCACCTATTTAGGCCAAGGAAAGTTTAGCTTTTGAAATGTACAAACACGTAACCATGATCTAGCACCTGTACAAGAACGCCTTTCTTGAAATATATAAACGTGTGCCTTTGTAGCAGCAGCAGCAGTGGCGAAGCGCGATAGGTCTTGTAATACACCATGCTTTTCCTCCCGCTGTCGAAAGGTTAGAGGTTCCTCAACAAGACGAATAAAGTTTAGCTTGGAGAACGTTGAAATTAAATCAGAAGCGAGAAAAATAAAGTGTAACTTTCAGAACAGTGAGAAAGGTTGGTTTCTATACTTTTCCTCCACAAAGCCACGTAGGGTTCTTCTATCGATCGGATCCAGGATTCACTGCTGTCGATGATTTATACGGAGTCATCATCAAAAACTGAGAAATGAACGGGGCCACGAGGTAATTTGCATGTGCTTTAAAAAAACAAGTTCCTCTTTGATTCTGCTACCTCGGTATTTGAACACCAAATGCATCTTGAAAATCATCATTTTAAAGCACGCTCTTTGTCTTAACCCATCATATAAAAAAAGCTGTTAAATATTAAGACTATGAGAAGATTAAAAGCTATAAAGATGTAAGATGTAAAAAAATCCCTCGCTAGTATAACTGGTACTAAGTCCATGATTCCATGGCTGACGGCGATCTCTTCGGCAAAGTTCACCAGCCGCTGCTGACCAGAGGCGTGGCTCTCGGTTAGTCCCACGCGGGCAGGGCAGGGTTTGGAACTGGCGACCACTTTGGTGTGGCCTGACAGCAATGTAGAAAAATGCGAGACGGACACTGAAGTGAGGGTACTGCCGACCAAAGGATAAATGAAGATATGGTGCGAAAATGGGAGGTGCTAAATAAGAATGGGGTGACGTGATAAACGGCTATTATAGATGAATTCACGAGAAAGCAAAACCACAAGTGGGGTTCGCATGTCACATCTGTAACTCCATAAGGTAGCCTGGAGCCATCTGAAAGCAAATGAGTCAAATCGATAAGCTTTCGTAGCCTGGCTCGTGCAATACGGCGAGGAAAATATATTCGCTGCAAATATGTGCTGGCGGAGTCTTGACTGTTGAAAAATGAGGCTTTCGATACTATAACGTAATACGAAATTCAGTGGCAGCACCTTGACAACCGCATTGTAATGACGTTAACAGTCGAAAACGCCTCGAGTAGCGTGAAGCAAAAAGCTTTTCATAAGGCTGCAAGGTTGTTCTGTATAGCCAGAAGCTCGGGGAAAAAGCAAATATAAATAATTTGCTTCACAACCCCTGGAATTTCAACACAAAGCCAGGCCTCACCCGACGCCTTAGCCTTTCAGGAAATAATGTGTATATGAACACAAAGCGGAAGATAAAATATCATAACAATGCAGGGAGTGTACCATCTGCCGCGCTAGACGAAACGCTTATCGGGTAGGGTTCTAATGGTACAGCGCCTGGCGAGCGCTTTAACAAACCTGCTCGTCTTCCATTGAGCCTACACCCGTTAAGTGTCACGTGGGTTCTGTGGCCAATAATTCCGAACTTTTCATGACATATATGCTCGAATTAGTTTATCAACAAATGTATAACACGTTATACTTATATTTGCTAAATTATACACTGGCAGCAACATGCACGCACTCCTTATGTTAGGAACTAAAAATAAATAGCTGCCTTATACATGTCTAATACATATTCCTTGAGCACTTTCTAGGTGACATAGAGCATGCACCTGGGTCTCAAACAGACAATTATACCCACTTTTGCGACCTCAGTCTCGAACTCAATGTGCAGCGTTTCATTGATGTGTCTCGCTGTTTATTTGGTGGCTCACGTGCTAATCTTGAACCCGTTTTTATGCTTGCCTATAGCTTAGGATACACTGATTGACTGTATATCGTCAGACCACTTTTTTAAGCTAGTGAATTTTGTAAATCTATTCCAAGTGTGAATGGTATCATCTTTTAGTATATCTGCAAATAAGTAAATCTCACAGTACTACCACCAGTTTTGCTGTAGTAGGAGCCTTCATTGTAGCTTAATCTCTGTTTCTCGAGACATAGCACTGCATCTGAAGCTTAACTCTGAACAGTGAGGCAATGAAAATATAGTTTAAAAACCACCAACTTCAACCTGGCATATTTACTGGCCTCTTAATTGTAGACATGGGGAAAATGGCTTTATTGAGCACGATAATGATTAGTTAGCACTAGTTTATGAGGGTAATGTTCATGCCCTGGAAACGGAAACATAAAGCACGGTATTAAATAAAGCAATGAAAAATCGTGAATCATACTGAAATCCGCTTGGCTTGATGCTGATGTAGCGGAACTGCACAGAAGCAAATCGAATCCAGAACGAGGAGGGTACGCATCCGCGGAGGAGAAGTGGGAAGGCCCCTGCTTGCAGGGCTACGCTAGTCCCTGTTGACGAACATCGCGTAATTTTAACTTATCAGGAAGTCCACACAGTGTCGACGCCTTCTTCACCCTCTTTATAACCCTTCGCCGCAGCACTGCATTTTTCATAAGGCTTGTTGCGTACGTAGCGTGAGACAGTAACTGCATCTATAATGTGCTCATAACTGCTTGTCGTTATTCTGTATTCTACATAGTAATTATGGTTTCCATATGTTAGTCACTTTAAAGCGCGCACTACTGACCTTTACACGGCCTAGTTTTGATCAGACAACTTTTGCTATCTGCATAGTGTAGTAATCAATCACACATTAGTGGCTGCACTGCCGATACTTTGCGGACCTGAGAGATGATGATTTGTTCTTGCCATTTGCATTGTCTCCTCAGCGCGTGGGGTCCCAAATCGACATAGACACGCTTTGCTGATCATGTCATGGTTTTTTGAAATACATGCTTCACCTTTTCGGTCTTAGTGATTCGAGTTGAATAATGACAGAGCGAAACGTTTAAGAAACGTTTTTTCATGAATCATGGGGACCGATGCATGTGATTATTTTAATTTTAATTTTCTTGCTTTTTGCTTCAACATTGGTTCGCAGCTTTTCAAAGACGACTGTAGGAGGATACCATTCTCTCGCCCTCGTCGCCCGATGTACTTAAGAGTGGCTTTGGCGTTTGACTGCCGATGGCAATTTCGCAGGTTCGATCCGAGCGATGGCAGCCGTGTTTCGAGGAAAGCAACATAGAGAATCTCGCATGAGCTCTGCGAATTGCACGTTAGGGAATCCTAAGTGTTGCAGTTCATTAGGCGGGCACAACGTTTATATCCCTTATAGCGCCCGTGCGCATTAAGAACGTTGTTAAGTGGTATTCAAGTGACGTCATGGATGCCATTTTGCTGAGCACAGCTTCACGAGTGCAAGCCAGAAAAATAACGATATGCCAATTAGACAAGAGTGCAGCTTTTCGCCGCTCTTCGTACCCCCCAAAATTGCCGCCATTAGGACAAAGGTTTGCTTTGGTTTGTGAGGTTTAGCGTCCCAAAGCGACACAGGCTATTAGAGACGCCGTAGTGGAGGACTCCGGAAATTTCGACCACCTGGGGTTCTTTAACGTGCACTGACATCGCACAGCACACGGGCGCCTTGCTTTTCGCCTCCAGCGAAAAGCGGCCGCCGAGGTCGGGATTCGATCCTGCATCACTTGGGCACAGTGTCGAGTGCTCTAACCACTGCACCGCCATTGTGAAATATGGCATACTTTCCATACCCAATGATTTGTAATGGTTCACATCACCAATCAGCGTCTCTCTATACTCAAAGCTCAGGACCTTCGGAGTTGCAGTGCTAAGAGTAGACCCCTCTGTAAAATATCAAAACACGCAAGTAAACGTCTATTATACTGGTGAACAGCCCAGCAAAGGCTTGACAAGGACGAGACTAGCGCTGGCTATCAACTGGGTTTATTAAAGGACGGTAAGGCAAATATATACCGAGCAACCCTTACCGTACCTTTACTTTACCGTTCCTTTTCCTTACCGTCCTTTAATAGATCCACTTGATAGTCAGCGCTTGTCTCGTCCTTGTCCCGCCTTTATTGCGCTGTTTCCCAGTATGAATGCACACGAACTCGTCCAGATTTCAGCTTCACTTAAAGTAAATGCCTAGTTTTGCAAACGTGGACATACTTCTCAGCGCAACTCAAAGCTTCTGACGCGCTTCCACCTTGTGATCTCGGCCCGGAGCACCTCGATAATGATGCCGAGCGCATCGAGGGCACACCAGATGTCACTTCTCTCCCTCATGTCATGCCAGCAGCAGCCGAAGACGAGCACAGCCAATGCATCGATCATGCTGGGTTCCATGCTTCCTGACAAAGGCTCGCAGAGGCGCCTGCGATCGAAAAATATCAGGCATTAAATAGATGTTGGGCAACCTACCGACTGGTTGTCAATATTTTCACGTATTTTTGGATCGGAAAGGAAGTGTTTTCATAATGCTAGTGAAATGGAGCTATAATTATATTTATGGACAAGACAGACAATTCGACAACACACTTCATACAGAAATTGTAACAGAGAGTACGTATATTCCATTTCATACGTCGTATACTTGGTATAGGAATTTTTGTCAATAAACAGCGTAGCGCTACAGAACAAAGAGGACAAGGCGGGTGAGACAGCGATGTTGTGCCTCATGTCACACATATATTGACGTTGCGCGGGTATGCGCTGATAAGAATAAATACAATAAAACGACATCCGCTTTTGTGCAATAAATACAGTATGTAGAATATTGGACACAGTTTGCGGTTTCTTGCCAACCCAGGTGCGACTATGGGTAAATATATTTCTTGCCACTGTTTTTGTAGACGGTCGTCGGTTTTCGACCTAAATACTACTTCTTGCAAATACTCTCCTGAGCATGCGCTAATGTCAAGTGTCAAATTCCTTTACGTGTGGACTAAACGTCCGTTGAAGTCTGGCGTGCTGTCCCGTCGGTACCTTATTGTCGCGGTCCCTTGTCTTTTTCCACGCTATAGTTGCAATGCCGCAGTGATTTACAAAACGTACCAGCTTGCCGAACTGTCTTCCTTCATATCTGACAGATCGTACTCCTGAGTGCGACGCCCAACGGCAACAATTTGTTTTATTCACAAATGCAGCCGGTAGCCGGTCGAAGAAAGAAGCGCTTTATGATAAAGCGTAGTTTCTATTGGTTCTCGGATTCCTCAAATAACATGCTCATTGGCGGTTTGCCTTCGTAGGGTGGAGGGCTATAGATTTTTCACTCTAAAGGTGAAGCCTGAAATTATTATTGCAGAGTAATTTGAGCTTGAAAAGAGAGACGTTACTAGGAATCACTACCGTTAAAACCAGACTGCGATTCAAGAAAAAAAAACCGCCGCCTCGGCTAGGTTTGCCTTCCCTCGGAATCTGTAGCAACCATCAGGCATCTTGCTCTGACATTATATGCTCACGCATGCCAAAATAGTTCGACTAGAATACCTAGTCACTCACGTTTGTTTCCTGACTCAGGCTGCCGGACTTCCTTTCTCTTAATGTTATACCCCATAATGTTTTGTTCCGTAGTTCTCGGCGTTGTCCTCAAATTAAGTTTAATCCTTTTCATCAGCATCATGTTAGCCGCACTGTGAGTATCGGAAAGTTACAGCTGGTATATATTTTTATCTTGATGGTTACTAATAAACTGTCATTCGTAATATGAAAGAACTTTTGACTGCACTGAATTTACTGATCTGCAGATGCTACTTGTATTAAATGAGTTAAATTCCTTATTAGTTCCAATTTTTCGCTATATAGTGTAAACTATTGTTCCCTTCCATCTCTATTGAAGAACACTTTCGATTTCTGCATAATAATCTTAAGACCTACCTTTCTGTTTTTCGTGTCTGGGTTATTGATCATCCTTCGCCATTTATCTCCTGGGGTACTGAGTGAAGAAATGTCGACAGCGAATTGCAAATTACTCCATCATTAACCACTTAGACTCATCCGTAAGGGTTCCCAATCCTACATGTAAGGAAGTAGTGAATAACACTGCATAATAATGTTAAGACCTACCTTTCTGTTTTTCGTGTCTGGGTTATTGATCATCCTTCGCCATTTATCTCCTGGGGTACTGAGTGAAGAAATGTCGACAGCGAATTGCATATTACTCCATCATTAACCACTTAGACTCATCCGTAAGGGTTCCCAATCCTACATGTAAGGAAGTAGTGAATAACACTGCATAATAATGTTAAGACCTACCTTTCTGTTTTTCGTGTCTGGGTTATTGATCATCCTTCGCCATTTATCTCCTGGGGTACTGAGTGAAGAAATGTCGACAGCGAATTGCAAATTACTCCATCATTAACCACTTAGACTCATCCGTAAGGGTTCCCAATCCTGCATGCAAGGAAGTAGTGAATAGCACTGTTGAGACCATGTCTCCGCTCTCAACAACCTTCGTTGTTGCGATTTTATTATTTTTCTTAAGGAGGCCTATGGCTGCTGTGCAACAATATATTTTTCAGTAGTGTCAGATATTGCTCATGTGCACAGAGTTTCCGCAATGTCCGAATCACTGCGGACGTTTAGTAGGAATAAATCGCCTGCTCGAGTTCTTGAAATGCTGTAGACAGGGATTAGTTATGTTCTGGGCATTTCTTTCTGCTGGTTTTAATGTGATAAGCCGTAGAGTAGCTTTTATCAAAGCTTGCTTGTCCTGCTGAGTGTATAAAGTCTGATATTTTTCTTATTGTCTTAGCAATTACCACAACCGCTAATCGGCAATATTAATTAAATAAAGGTTTTTCTACAATGAAAACAGTTTTAGAGTTTTATTGCAAGCTCCAACTTACGCTCTTGACATGCTTCCAGAATGAGGTTGTCGCCCTTCAATAAAAACTGTCACAAAAACGATTGCTTCTTCATGTGTGAAAGAGTTTGAATAATAGTCCAGTGGCTTCCACACATCTTCCTCCGTGTACAGGCAAGTTTGGACGAAGAACCCATAGCCATATACAGCTTGGAGGCCTGATGATCGAGTAGTTCATGTCTTGAATAAAGCCCTCAAAGCTGGCTGACGCGTATCTGCGCTGCTCGTGGCAGCGTTCAGGACAGCCACTAAACTGATGTGCAGCTGACTTCCTTCTTAAAATTAAAATGGTTGCATTTGCTTATTTCTTTTTTTGCAAATAATAAAACAAACTAGCCGGTACAGATAAATTGCCTGCGTCATGGTTTAGACACACACTAAATTGTAATTTTCATTTTTGGTTGGCGCGCTGTCGTACAGCGCATCGATGTCAGAAATTTTTCACACCACCTACTGTCCTTTCGGAATCATCAGCACTTTTTTAAGTTCTAGTAGAAAGGTCTAGGGCAAAATATTACTGGGAGGTCAAGCTCATTGCTAGTCACGTACTAGCTGCGCTGACAGAGTTAGCATGGTTAGCACTGGTTCTACTGGTTTATCTTTACTTTCTATTGGTTTCTAGAATGGTTTGGAGTAGCGTCGTTCATATATTGCATCGTGTATGTTGCCCAAGTTGGCAGAAGCGCACAGATAGAAAGCCTCGCCCTAACCAAGCTGCATGAACCACCTACATGGCCATGGAGTTGCCTCAGCTGGGTTCAGAGACTCCGGTCCAGTTAGATATGTATCTGGAATTAGCCAGCCAGTTTGGAAGCTCTTGCCCATTTGGAGTGGTATGCGCTTCCATGACGTCATACAACCAGCCGAGGAATCAGAGACAGACTTTGTTGTCTACAATAAGGGGGACTGGACAAATAGACACATAAATAACGGCTCCTAGATGAAGTGGAATCATTAATATGAGCCTAAGAAAACCAGAATGTAGCTTTCTGGAATAGGGAGTGATTGGCCTTCTTTGGCACTGGCTCTCTCTTTTCCCACTTTTTGGTTCAGGTAAGAGCTCGTACCTTGAACCAAGAAACCACCATTCATATCCATGTTGTTCAATACACCAATTAGGAGGCAAGTTTCTAGGAAGCAACTAAAACATTATGGGGGAAACTTAACCATGGACCTTAAGCTTGGGCGCCCATTGGACGCGCCTTTCGGAGACGGCTGCTCCATCCCGACTTTCTGATATCATGTGCTTTACTTAAGTAGCGCACGGACCATGAAAGAATCAGTGTTCAGCCATCTCACTTGCCAGTTACTGCTTGTCAGCGTCATGCCCGTGATTTTTCGCTCACAACGATGACGTCTACGCCAGATTTTCTGTGCAACGAGACCTTTAACGCTCTTGCGTTAAATTGTGTGATTAGCGTAGTGACAGGTGTTGAAATGAGGACCAGCATAGCAGCGGTAGAGAGTTTGATGGGGATGATGCTGATTTTTCATCGACGTGTGACCACAGCAGGCATAGTCGCCATTCAAGTAAGTTGATTTGGTCGAGCCATTGTTTCCTAAATATCGAAGCAGGGATTATGATTTAAACTATGAGGAGATGGTAAGTTCGTGTCTCAGCAGTATTAATGCAGGAATGCATTTACCGGCTACATTTCAAACATCGATTGTCAATTCCGGTTTCATCCATCAAGGCTAGAGGGCAACCGTGGGTGCCCTAGTAACGCTCAGAGCAGTTTTAAAATGTTTCGTGTTTTGTTGTAGTCGTACTTCAATATATGGCTAACTGAAACAATAATAACTACAAACGATCATTTTACTGCCTAAGATAGCGATATTACGAAGACTGAATGTTAGTGAGGGAGAGTTTCTAGTGCGTGCACCCTTGCGCCGAAGATCGCCACCGCCTCGTCCTACACAGCAGTGTTCGGCCACCTTTCGGACAAGTGACGCCATCTGGCGCTACCACCGCGTTTCAAGCAACAAAGAATATTGGCTGCACTTGGCAGATTAGCCTCGCTGGACTTTTTCAAATGGCGCAAAGTTAGAGTTGGTGGCATCGCCATTCACGAAAGGCGCACAGAAAACATGTTCCCTCATGGCAGCGCAGCTGTTGAAAGGCCAAAGCTCGCTTTCGGAGACGTCTTTGGCGTCAAGTACGGCGTCAGAGCAGATGTGGTGATATATCGCGCATATACATTTCGTTGTAGTTAATTACTTAATTATTGAATTATTTAGTTCTTAATTAGTTCTTTGTTAACTAATTATTCATTAATTACTGATTGCTCATTGATTGGCATATGGCTATATAAGGCTCGCAATCGCGCATACTGTAGTGGGGCTCTGTGATTGGTCGAGACCTCTATGACGTCATCCCGCTGCAAAATTAGAGTTGGTGGCATCGCCATTCACGAAAGACGCGCAGAAAACATGTGCACTCATGGCAGCGCAGCTGTTGAAAGGCCAAAGCTCGCGTTCGGAGGCGTATTTGGCGTCAAGTGCGACGCCAGAGGAGACGATGTGGTGATATATCGTGCATATACATTTCGCCAAACACAATTTATATAAAAGATTTCATGGCCACTGCTTTTATGAACTTCGCGGATTCGAGAACATGCATTCAGCGAACACTACAACACTTCAGTGCACAGATGTGTTGCCGGCGAACTGCTATCGGCGAGAGGCACATGCTCGTGACCTTTTACTAACAGTGCCGACGCGGGATTTTTGAAGAGCAAGGTTTTACCGCCCGCCTACAAAATTTGCTTAGTTGTCGACGAAGCATATGATGTCATGAGACAACATAACATGGCCAAGAGCTGATTGGTATGTGGGGTGCAGGAAGCGATGATACCTTGTAACATGGCCGAGTTGGCAAGTACATTGTGTATGTGAAATGGGCAAGCGGGTTGGTGAGCTTCGCGGTGCTTGGCTGGTGCGCTTGGACAGTGTCAATAGAGCGTCATCTATTAGTTTGTTATGCATCCTCAACCAACGCGGTGTGTGTCTAGCGTATTGGAGTACTGCCGCATGCACTGATAAAATCCACGGAAGTATGTCGGTGAAGATAGAGTATATATTGGCTGCTGCACAGACCCAGTCTAATCAAGGAGAATATCGACGGAGGAGAAATAGGAGCAGGCCGAAAGAAATTTTGATTTTAATAGCACCACCATATTCAGATATGTGGCGCAAAAAACACAAACACAGGAGAAGATACACAACACACGCGCACACTACCAACTGTAATTAGAATTTGAAAACACTTCCTCTTCACCACGCCTCCTCTTCTACACTCAGGCACAAATTCATCTTCCTCTTCTGCTTATCTTCCTCTTCTTTGCCAAGGGGATAATGGCACTCTCTTCCTCGCAGACCTTAACATCGTCCAAACATGGTATTGACCAATCTCATCTTCCTCTTCTTCTCTTCTTCCTCTTCTTTATCAGGGGGATAGTGGCACTTTCTTCCTCACAGACCATATACCTCTTCCAAACATGACAGTCACAAATTCTCACTGTCTTGTTACCGCACACCTCTGCTTTGCCCAGTAACTCATACCACACTGGACAAGCAAATATCACCACATTGTCACATAGTCATACACTAAACACCACCGCCACACATATCCAGTAGGACATGTCCATCCACACCACATAACTTGTGTCCAAGAATAACAACTTTAGGCCAAGAATAACAGCTTGAGGCCCGATAGTATTCTCTTTCTTTGCATTACTCAGGAGGTTTGCTCAATAAAATTAAATTCTTTTCTACGTAAACTTAACGAAGCTTCACTAATGCATCTCCCTTCTTTCTTCTGTATCCAATACGCCTCTAAAATTTCGCGTGCCATCTTATCCCGACTCTTGCCTAAAATGTTTAGCCTGCTAAAGAACGGCTCACACTTACACTTTTGGCAGTGCAAGGCTAAATTTGACCCTTTGCCACTTTCAATGGACTTCTCGTGTTCCCTCATTCTATCATTAACACATCTTCCTGTTTGCCCAATATATACTTTACCGCACGTCAGAGGAACCTCATAAATCACTCCCACCCGACATCCAATAAAACTCTTAACATGCTTCTTATCGCATTGGCCTTTCTTTTTCCTCCCTATTGTGTGTTGTGTATCTTCTCCTGTGTTTGTGTTTTTTGCGCCACATATCTGAATATGATCCAGCACCAACTAGCCCCTCAAGCCGTTATTTTAATATCACCACGTTCTGGTCATCTAATGTAGTGTAATGTGGCCGAAGTTTTTGGATTGCTTTGGTAGATATGTTAAGCACTAGCTGTTTAAAAGGAACTGTACAAGGTGAAGTTCGCCACCTTCACGAACCAGCCAGGTGGTTTCTCTCTCGAGCGCATGTAACACCCATGTCCCACGCATTAGCATGCTTTTCAGACTACTAGCATTCCTGACCGTGATGTCACGAATACAGGTTTGTATGCTTCCTGTATGGATACTTGTTCTTCGACTGCAAAAGTTGCTTTGGTGACGTCACACTATGTAAATCAAATCCCATATACATCACATCCGATAGCCCAAAACATAGTACCACCTCACTTCATATTGATAATAATGTTCTTGCAGGTTTTCAACATATTGAATATGACGATATAATCACATAGCGCGTTTATTTCGAAGTGCGCATCTTACATTACATTGTCGCTCAATTGGGAAATGATTTCACGGTCAATAGTGGCTCATCGTTGTCAATCGATTGATCTAGAGAATATATGGGAACAATAAGTGTCTCCTCTTTAATTAAGCTTGCTTCACAAAGGTGGCAAGAAGTCTGGTCTGGCCAATCTTCAAAGGGGAATGCAGGCGGTACATTGCGACGTACCTGCCGAGCGCCTACACGTGCGAAACAAAGCCCGTGGCGAACGCGGCGAAATCGGCGAGCGGAGCAGTCTGCGCCCCAGTTTGCACTTTTATGTCGCAGATGGCACTGTACGTCAGACGGTGGCTTGTACCTAGTGGTTTGGTCTGTTTTGTTTACGGGGTGTAACGTCCAAAAGCTACAGACGTCGTAGGGGAGGACTCCAGATATTTTGAACTTGTACCGGCGGGACTTGTACCCAGTGATATGAGCGAAAGCTGTGTTCAGTAATGCTCTGCATGTTTTGACGGTTGAGCTAGTGCGACGTTCAAGCTTCGCCTTGGGAGTAGCAGCGATAGCTCCTTCAACAGCGCCTTCTCAATTTGCGATTTTTACTCGAATTGTTGTATGATTGGTTCACAGGAAAAGAAAGACAGTATCTGTCGTACGTCTTATGTGGACCCCTAACAGCGCCGTAAGGGAAGCAGGGAGGTGGCAGTGAAACCGGAAAGATAGAAAGAGGTGCCGTACGGAGTAATTTGGACAATCTGGGAATCTTTACCGTGTACTGACATCAAACAGCGCACGGATGCCTTTCCGTTTCTCTTCCATCAAAACAGCCGCTGGTGGTTGGATTCGACCCGGGGTATTCCGGAACAGTAGTCGGGCCCATTCTTCCGCCGTGGTTGGGCCTCTTCGGTCAAAGGAAGGCGCATATGCCTTTGGATGGGCATCACGAAATGGTGGACACATGATGGTAACACTACCAGCGTCATCAAGGTCAAGCGGCCATACAGGCCGTCCTTGGATGATACAAGGACGATACGTGGCGTAGGGAAGAAAATAGTCATTGCGTATATATTGCGCCTGCCCCACCGGGTTTGCGCAGTGGTTAGGGTACCCAACTACTGTACCATAGTGCCCGGGCTCGAACCCGATCATCGGCTGAGGCGAAACGGAGAGGCGTCCATGGGCTGTGCGAAGTCAGTGGGCGTTAAAGATCCCCATGTGGTCGGAATTACTCGTAGTACGGCTCTTCTTTCGCTGTTTCCACGTTCATTCCAACCTTGCTCCTTTCTATTACGGTACGGGTCCGGCGTCCACAGAAGTAGTGTGACAGATACTGCGTCTTTCCTTTCGTGTAAACCAATTAATATTATTATACAAATGGAATAAAAATAATGTTGAAATGAAGTGTAATTATAACTGGAATATAATTAAAGATCAGTATTGATGATGAAGAACAGCGAATAATAAATTAATACAATCTGGAAGATGCTATTACGTTTTCTTCACATTAGTCGAAATGATCTTCCTAAATTTTGTTCGTGTAAGTTTTCAAAGCGATTGCTAGTCCTGCTCAGGTGACTGAAAGCTCTCTTCCTCCTCTCTCTCGTCTTCACTGACGAGTGCATGACTATTTTAAAGCGTGATGAGCTGTGAGTAGCAAACCACTCGGATAACAAACCACTACATTGGCACTGCTTCAGAAGCAATCGAAATTCCGACCTCTTTGACTGTACAAATTTTGTGGGGGTGAAGAAATTGCGAATGCGTGAGCCACAATTGAGTAAGCCACGATTGAGTGAGACACATTTGAGACCTTTCCCTTTCTTGAGGCGAGGGCACAAACTACATGCTGCGAAAGAAGGAAAAAGGGAGTAACGTAGACCCTCCGGGCGTGCAGGGAAGGGACAGGGAAGGCGGAAAGGGCGCCACGATCCTGCAGGACCTAGGCCGAGGTTGGCGGGCTTGTGGGTATATTTAATGACGAAACAGCTCAAAAATACCACACGATAGAACACATAGACCTCACACTATACCTAACGTGTCAACCGAGACGTAGTCACGCAGATCTTAGAGCGGGCACCGAATAGAGAGAAAATTATTGTTTAAGGTAACGGAAGCCCCGCCGGGATGGTGCAGTGGTAAGACACCCGACTACTGTGCCCAGTTGATCCAAAATTACTCTGTAGCCCGCCTCCACTACAGCTCCTCCTACTCGCTTTCCACATTCAGTCCCACCTTCCTCCCTTCCGTTATGGCGCGGTTCAGGTGTCCACAGAAACAATTGTGATAGATACTGCGCCTTTCCCTTCCTGTGAACGAATTATTATTATTATTATTATTATTATTATTATTATTATTATTATTATTATTATTATTATTATTATTATTATTATTATTATTATTATTATTATTATTATTATGATACTATTAAGATAACGAAAATTTTGCCTCAAGAAACTTCAATGACGCTTAAGCTGCGCCGTTAAGGGTAAAAAACTGCTGGGGTTCAATACAGTCAAACCTAGTTTAACGAGCGTTAGCTTTGTTTTGCGTGGTTTGAAAATTACAAATATTGTCTAACTATACACTTCTCGTTAGTAGCTATCCAACCATATCCTCCAGTCTACAACAATTTATTGGCAACTAATAGTACAAAATATTCTCCCTAATTGATTAACTAAAAATTGAGATTATCCTTGCTTGTATCAGTAGCTAGCAATAATATAAAACACTATTTGTTTTAGATTTCCTCGATTGCAGAACCGGAGTAACCTGGTTTGAATGCGACCGCAGCGGCCGCATTTCGATGGAAGCGGAATGTAGACTTCTGTGCGCTATGAAATGTCAGTGAAAGGTGAAGATTCTCCACTTGGTGGAAGTTACTCCTGAGCCCTCCACTGCGACACCTCTTTCTTCTTCCATTCCCAGCTTTCTTCCCTTTATAGCCCTTAAAGCGCGGATGTTGTCGTCTTTTCATTTGCCCTCATGTACCCAGGACAGTACAACCCAAACTGACATACAAAGCGACATATGACCACATTTTCGGGAATTGCCCAAATGATCCACGTGCGGTGGAATTAATCCAGCTCCCTTCCAAGAGCGACGGAAAACCGTGCTGGTTAGCTGCGGCCCGAAGATCCAACTACGGGCCATCGAGTGGGCTAATGCTATGAAATAAAACACATAAAATTATAGTAGCTGCAGTTGGTCATGCACGTATTATATTTAAAATATTTCGCAGGTGGCCGTAATCTGGGACTGCATCTATACTGGTACCAATACCAGCCCAGCGTTTCGTAATAATCATTTTCAAAAGTTGTATTCAGTGCTGGTCTGAACGGAAGACCAAGCAGATGTAACTTACGACGTGCTCACGTGTTCCTTCTACCAAGGCTCCTTCGCCAAGGTGGCGCAGTGGTTACGGCGCTCGACTACTGTTCCCAAGGACGCGGGATCGAATCCCGGCCTCGGCGGCCGCTTTTCGGTCGAGGCGAAAAGCAAGGCGCCCTTGTGCTGTGCGATGTCAGTGCACGTTAAAGAACCCCAGGTGGTCGAAATTTTCGAAGTCCTCCACTACGGCATCTCTCATAGCCTGAGTTGCTTTGGGACGTTAAACCCCACAAATCACAAATCAATCAATTTGGATGGCAGTGGAGATAACTCCCCTCTTGACGTTCGGTCAATAAAACAAAGACCAGCCCTCACTCTAATATTTTCTCACATTACGAAGAGCCACGTATTGAATTCCACCAGATTGTATACCTAATTATGCAAGTTTAATTGGAAACTAGGACTGCTACATATTCCAAACCTGTTATGCCTCGCAACTTTATTACGGTTAGACAATCTGTAAATTTAACCACGCCTTATCGTCCAGTATAAATGCAAAGTAGAACTGGAATGACTCTCAATGTATTAAAGGTTTTAGGTGACCCTTTTATTAAAAGCAATTACTGCCTCACTTTCCGTCGAGCTTTAGCATATCATGCATGAATAAAAAAGGTATTCTGCACTGTTCATTGATTTTACTCTTTTAGCTCCGAAATCCTGACATATATGTGAAATCAATGCGAAATGAATCATTTACAATTGCTCTGTGTAGGCTGCCGACTTCAACGCCTTTGGAAGTGCTGGAAGAGGCGATGCAAAAAAGCGTCTATGCAGCGTGCATACGAAAATGGTTCGGGCAAACTGACTGTGAATGAGACTATTTATTGGTCTGCAGCTCGTCGGAGATGTCACACACAAGAAAAGTTCGGAGTACGATCATTTATTAATAGAAAGCCCCCTTTAGCAACTGTGAAAATAGAATTGGAAATATAACGAGAAGCATTTACCATCGAAGCAGAAAAACGTTTGATATTAGACAGACGCAATTATTAGAATTTTTTGTGAAGGATGAATGAAATCAATTTTAATTCGAAAACTTCGAGTCGACAAGCGTAAGCCGACCCGAGTATAAGCAAGTCTGCGATCATAAGGGACAGGAGGTCGTCCACGCTTTGTTCTGCGATGTGCACGCCAATACACACGTTGTCACAATTGCGCTGCATGTATGAAGACCCCTGCATAATGGGACTGGATGAAGTCGCAGTTGCATGGAACAGATGGCGCTTTCTTTGGAACGATCTCTATTTAAGTCGTAGGTTCGCGGTCTATATTAATACTGTGTTGTTTGCTGCTAGAGCCCTTTTTTCCTCCTTTCATATGTGATAAGGAAGAGGCACAGTCAATACCGAAGTAGATGTCATCGATGGTGTCAAAATCATGGAACTAACGTGAGTGCAACCGCACGTCATTTCAACGTGCGATGGTAAGCAGTGGATTTGGCTGGCAGTACAATGATCTTTAAAGCCTTGCGACATCAATTGATTACAACTGAGCGTAATTTTGTCACGCCAGGTTTGATTAAAACATAATATTTTCCAGCTTTCTGAATTGTTTGCTTTGGGTGCCGAGACATGGCCTACCCAACGTTTTCGATGCGTTTCTTGTAGCAGCGGGGAGGACGACGATTTGGGATTTTACGTTATGTTAAATGTTTTTCGTTGGTTTTCACGCAACGCGTTTCTTTAATTTCCTGCTATGTGAATAATAGTTACTTTTCGTAGATATTTAATTGAAGTTTGAGCAATTTCCTTCATATATAAGGCTCTGAAACGAAGCATGAAAAAAAGATTTCATGGTAGGGTTTTTTATTGTTGAATTCGTTTTAAAAATGTTCGTCAGTGAAAGCAATAGTTTTTGTTATTCTGTCATTAAAAAATCGATGCTATCTAAATAATTTTCTTTCATCCCACATCTAACATCTGTATGTATATAACTGCAAAAACAATGCTCCTTGTGGTTACGTATGTAGAAGTTATC